>NC_060186.1:7785855-7871973 GCF_021184085.1 Oncorhynchus gorbuscha
CCTGCTTTGTCACTTTCAAATGTCACTCCTCTCTCTTTAGACCGAGGTAGCTACTAGCTAGGTAGCGTGTTGTGTTCCAGGCTAGAGGGAGGTAGCTACTAGCTAGGTAGCGTGTTGTGTTCCAGGCTAGAGGGAGGTAGCTACTAGGTAGGTAGCGTGTTTTGTTCCAGGCTAGAGGGAGGTAGCTACTAGGTAGGTAGCGTGTTGTGTTCCAGGCTAGAGGGAGGTAGCTACTAGGTAGGTAGCGTGTTTTGTTCCAGGCTAGAGGGAGGTAGCTACTAGGTAGGTAGCGTGTTTTGTTCCAGGCTAGAGGGAGGTAGCTACTAGGTAGGTAGCGTGTTTTGTTCCAGGCTAGAGGGAGGTAGCTACTAGGTAGGTAGCGTGTTGTGTTCCAGGCTAGAGGGAGGTAGCTACTAGGTAGGTTGTTTTGTTCCAGGCTAGAGGGAGGTAGCTACTAGGTAGATAGCGTGTTTTGTTCCAGGCTATATATGGAGGTAGCTACTAGGTAGGTAGCGTGTTTTGTTCCAGGCTAGAGGGAGGTAGCTACTAGCTAGGTAACGTGTTGTGTTCCAGGCTAGAGGGAGGTAGCTACTAGGTAGGTAGCGTGTTTTGTTCCAGGCTAGAGGGAGGTAGCTACTAGCTAGATAGCTGTTAGATATGTGTCGTGGATATATGATGCTCACTCTCTCCGCTCACTGCAGGTTCTACATGTTTACATGCAGTGTCCTGCCAGTGCTTTCACACCATCATAAACCAGGCTTTAATGTATCCAGAACGGTCACAGCGTCACACCAACTGCTAGGCTAAACTCCATGTTCTCAACCTATTGTTCAGTCACACATCCCCTCTTCAACACACACTGACCCCCGAGCCTTAAAACTCCTCCATTCACCATCAATTCTCCTCTCAAAAGCTCCTTGCTCTTTGTCGCTCACAAAAGAGAGAGAAATCAATTCTCAATGACATTTCTTCTTCCCTCTTTCAGCCCTGCTCCATTTCTCTCTCCATCAGGCAACGTAATTGATTTGTCTATTCCTCTGATACAGAAACAGTGAAGCCTGTCTCTGGCTGAACACTGAATCCACTCCATCAACTCCTTGGGAGGTCTCTTTCTTTTCTTATTATGGAGTCTATATCTGTGTTCCAAGTGGCACCCTATTCCCTATGTAGTGCACTACTTTTGACCAGAGCCCTTTGGTAATGTAGTGCACTACTTTTGACCAGAGCCCATTGTAGTGTAGCATGGTATACCGGTACCACGGTAATATCAGCCTACCAAAATATCATATGATAGTACCACATTTTTCAACCCTACCGATCTAAAGAACTTGCTGGAGCTTGTTAGGAAATGTTTATAAAGTCAGTTGTCTTTTTACATTATTATAATTTTTTAAATTCTGTTAAAAAAAATAAGCAACAGCCACTAGTCTCTTGTATGGGCAGGTTCAATAATACTTGACTTTCATGCACATGGTGTGGGAGCTGCTTGTATGGGCAGGTTCAATAATCCACTTGACTTTCATGCACATATCAGGTGTGGGAGCTGCAGTCTGTCAGCTGTGTCTCCTTCCAGCCATCACTCACCTGCTTCTCTCTGTCAGCTGCGTCTCCTTCCAGCCATCACTCACCTGCTTCTCTCTGTCAGCTGCGTCTCCTTCCAGCCATCACTCACCTGCTTCTCTCTGTCAGCTGCGTCTCCTTCCAGCCATCACTCACCTGCTTCTCTCTGTCAGCTGCGTCTCCTTCCAGCCATCACTCACCTGCTTCTCCTTCCAGCCATCACTCACCTGCTTCTCTCTGTCAGCTGCGTCTCCTTCCAGCCATCACTCACCTGCTTCTCTCTGTCAGCTGCGTCTCCTTCCAGCCATCACTCACCTGCTTCTCTCTGTCAGCTGCGTCTCTCCTTCCAGCCATCACTCACCTGCTTCTCTCTGTCAGCTGCGTCTCCTTCCAGCCATCACTCACCTGCTTCTCTCTGTCAGCTGCAGCATCACTCACCTTCCTTCAGCCTCCTTCCAGCCATCACTCACCTGCTTCTCTGTCAGCACTTTGTGTATCTATTTCCCCATCAGTTTTACATTAGTTTATCTGTGATGGCAGGGTTGGTCTTCTGATGTTACATGTGACTCATTGAAGCAGAGCAAAGTTCATGCATTGGATATAAGCTGTGTAAATATCAGGGAACAGTGAATATCAGGGAACAGTGAGTAGCTGTGTAAATATCAGGGAACAGTGAATATCAGGGAACAGTGAGTAGCTGTGTAAATATCAGGGAACAGTGAATATCAGGGAACAGTGAGTAGCTGTGTAAATATCAGGGAACAGTGAATATCAGGGAACATTGAGTAGCTGTGTAAATATCAGGGAACAGTGAATATCAGGGAACAGTGAATATCAGGGAACAGTGAATATCAGGGAACAGTGAATATCAGGGAACAGTGAATATCAGGGAACAGTGAGTAGCTTCAGGGAACAGTGAGTAGCCATCAGGGAACAGTCAGGGAACATTGAATATCAGGGAACAGTGAGTAGCTGTGTGAATATCAGGGAACAGTGAATATCAGGGAACTGTGTGAATATCAGGGAACAGTGAGTAGCTGTGTAAATATCAGGGAACAGTAAGTAGCAGGGAACAGTGAGTAAATATCAGGGAACAGTGAGTAGCTGGGAATATCAGGAACAGTGAATATCAGGGAACTGCTTGAATATCAGGAAACAGTGAGTAGCTGTGTGAATATCAGGGAACAGTGAGTAGCTGTGTAAATATCAGGGAACAGTGAGTAGCTGTGTAAATATCAGGGAACAGTGAGTAGCTGTGTGAATATCAGGGAACAGTGAGTAGCTGTGTGAATATCAGGGAACAGTGAGTAGCTGTGTGAATATCAGGGAACAGTGAGTAGCTGTGTGAATATCAGGGAACAGTGAGTAGCTGTGTGAATATCAGGGAACAGTGAGTAGCTGTGTGAATATCAGGGAACAGTGAGTAGCTGTGTGAATATCAGGGAACAGTGAGTATCAGGGAACAGTGAGTATCAGGGAACAGTGAGTATCAGGGAACAGTGAGTAGCTGTGAATATCAGGGAACAGTGAGTAGCTGTGTGAATATCAGGGAACAGTGAGTAGCTGTGTGAATATCAGGGAACAGTGAGTAGCTCAGTGAATATCAGGGAACAGTGAGTAGCTGTGTGAATATCAGGGAACAGTGAAATAGCTGTGTATCAGAAACAGTGATAGCAGGGAACAGTGAGTAGCTGTGTGAATATCAGGGAACAGTGAGTAGCTGTGAAATCAGGGAACAGTGAGTATATCAGGGAACAGATGCTGTGTGAATATCAGGGAACAGTGAGTATCAGGGAACAGTGAGTAGCTGTGTGAATATCAGGGAACAGTGAGTAGCTGTGTGAATATCAGGAACAGTGAATATCAGGGAACATTGAATATCAGGGAACAGTGAGTAGCTGTGTAAATATCAGGGAACAGTGAGTAGCTGTGTAAATATCTGAGTCAGGGAACAGTGAGTAGCTGTGTGAATATCTGAGTAGCTTCAGGGAACAGTGAGTAGCAGGGGAACAGTGAGTAGCAGGGAACAGTGAGTGCTGTGTGAATATCAGGGAACAGATTGTGAGTAGCTGTGTGAATATCAGGGAACAGTGAGTAGCTGTGTGAATATCAGGGAACAGTGAGTAGCTGTGTGAATATCAGGGAACAGTGAGTAGCATGTGAGGGAACTGAGTAGCTGTGTGAATATCAGGGAACAGTGAGTAGCTGTGTGAATATCAGGGAACAGTGAGTAGCTGTGTGAATATCAGGGAACAGTGAGTAGCTGTGTGAATATCAGGGAACAGTGAGTAGCTGTGTGAATATCAGGGAACAGTGAGTAGCTGTGTGAATATCAGGGAACAGTGAATATCAGGGAACATTGAATATCAGGGAACAGTGAGTAGCTGTGTGAATATCAGGGAACAGTGAATATCAGGGAACAGTGAATATCAGGGAACAGTGAGTAGCTGTGTAAATATCAGGGAACAGTGAGTAGCTGTGTAAATATCAGGGAACAGTGAGTAGCAGGGAACAGTGAGTAGCTGTGTGAGTAGCAGGGAACAGTGAGTAGCTGTGTGAATATCAGGGAACAGTGAGTAGCTGTGTGAATATCAGGGAACAGTGAGTAGCTGTGTGAATATCAGGGAACAGTGAGTAGCTGTGTGAATATCAGGGAACAGTGAGTAGCTGTGTGAATATCAGGGAACAGTGAGTAGCTGTGTGAATATCAGGGAACAGATTGTGTGGAGCTGATGCCCTAACATTTATTAAACAGGAACAAGTATCGGGGGACGAACAGGACGCTAGGCCACTCTGAACACCTGGGTCAGTGGTATCTAGTTCAGGGGAGCTGGGTTCCTTGGGTCAGTGTGGGAATTGCACCCTATTCAATTTATAATGCACTATGGGGCCATAGGGCTCTGATCTAAACTAGTGCACTGAATAGGGAATAGGGTGCCAGGCAAGGTGTCCTCTCCAGTTATGACCTGCCCTCCCTTCTCTCCCAAACAAGGCCTATTCTGCTATTGGATAGAATAGCCAAGCTAATACAGAGATGATGCCTGTGGTTTCTCTATCATGGGTTTAAACTGGGAAAGATTTGGCACTGATGAAACTCAATGTAGCCCTGTGGTGGAGGCTGAAGGTGTCTATTGACAGCTGGAACAGTGATACATTAGATTGATACTTTATTGGTTCCAGATCCAACTCTCTCATTATACTGAGAGTTGATTGGTTCCAGATCCAACTCTCTCATTATACTGAGAGTTGATTGGTTCCAGATCCAACTCTTTCTGTATACTGAGGTGTGTGTGTGTGTGTGTGTGTGTGTGTGTGTGTGTGTGTGTGTGTGTGTGTGTGTGTGTGTGTGTGTGTGTGTGTGTGTGTGTGTGTGTGTGTGTGTGTGTGTGTGTGTGTGTGTGTGTGTGTGTGTGTGTGTGTGTGTGTGTGTGTGTGCGCCAAATGAGCACATCTCTTCTGGAGCACAGCACAGTGGGATGTAGCTAGTTCTGCAGCCTGTAAAGCCAGCCCTGCAGTCAGTAAAGCCAGCCCTGCAGCCAGTAAAGCCAGCCCTGCAGCCAGTAAAGCCAGCCCTGCAGCCTGTAAAGCCAGCCCTGCAGCCTGTAAAGCCAGCCCTGCAGCCTGTAAAGCCAGCCCTGCAGCCAGTAAAGCCAGCCCTGCAGCCTGTAAAGCCAGCCCTGCAGCCTGTAAAGCCAGCCCTGCAGCCTGTAAAGCCAGCCCTGCAGCCAGTAAAGCCAGCCCTGCAGTCAGTAAAGCCAGCCCTGCAGCCAGTAAAGCCAGCCCTGCAGCCAGTAAAGCCAGCCCTGCAGTCAGTAAAGCCAGCCCTGCAGTCAGTAAAGCCAGCCCTGCAGTCAGTAAAGCCAGCCCTGCAGTCAGTAAAGCCAGCCCTGCAGTCAGTAAAGCCAGCCCTGCAGTCAGTAAAGCCAGCCCTGCAGTCAGTAAAGCCAGCCCTGCAGTCAGTAAAGCCAGCCCTGCAGCCAGTAAAGCCAGCCCTGCAGCCAGTAAAGCCAGCCCTGCAGTCAGTAAAGCCAGCCCTGCAGTCAGTAAAGCCAGCCCTGCAGTCAGTAAAGCCAGCCCTGCAGTCAGTAAAGCCAGCCCTGCAGTCAGTAAAGCCAGCCCTACAGCCAGTAAAGCCAGCCCTACAGCCAGCCCTGCAGCCAGTAAAGCCAGCCCTACAGTCAGTAAAGTCAGCCCTGCAGCCTGTAAAGCCAGCCCTGCAGCCTGTAAAGCCAGCCCTGCAGCCAGTAAAGCCAGCCCTGCAGCCTGTAAAGCCAGCCCTGCAGCCTGTAAAGCCAGCCCTGCAGCCTGTAAAGCCAGCCCTGCAGCCTGTAAAGCCAGCCCTGCAGCCAGTAAAGCCAGCCCTGCAGCCTGTAAAGCCAGCCTGTAAAGCCAGCCCTGCAGCCTGTAAAGCCAGCCCTGCAGTCAGTAAAGCCAGCCCTGCAGCCAGTAAAGCCAGCCCTGCAGTCAGTAAAGCCAGCCCTGCAGCCAGTAAAGCCAGCCCTGCAGTCAGTAAAGCCAGCCCTGCAGTCAGTAAAGCCAGCCCTGCAGTCAGTAAAGCCAGCCCTGCAGTCAGTAAAGCCAGCCCTGCAGTCAGTAAAGCCAGCCCTGCAGTCAGTAAAGCCAGCCCTGCAGTCAGTAAAGCCAGCCCAGCCCTGCAGTCAGTAAAGCCAGCCCTGCAGTCAGTAAAGCCAGCCCTACAGCCAGTAAAGCCAGCCCTACAGCCAGCCCTGCAGCCAGTAAAGCCAGCCCTACAGCCAGTAAAGCCAGCCCTGCCCAGTAAAGCCAGCCCTGCAGCCAGTAAAGCCAGCCCTGCAGCCAGTAAAGCCAGCCCTGCAGTCAGTAAAGCCAGCCCTGCAGCCAGTAAAGCCAGCCCTGCAGTCAGTAAAGCCAGCCCTGCAGTCAGTAAAGCCAGCCCTGCAGTCAGTAAAGCCAGCCCTGCAGTCAGTAAAGCCAGCCCTGCAGTCAGTAAAGCCAGCCAGCCCTGCAGTCAGTAAAGCCAGCCCTGCAGTCAGTAAAGCCAGCCCTGCAGTCAGTAAAGCCAGCCCTGCAGTCAGTAAAGCCAGCCCTGCAGTCAGTAAAGCCAGCCCTGCAGCCAGTAAAGCCAGCCCTGCAGCCAGTAAAGCCAGCCCTACAGCCAGTAAAGCCAGCCCTACAGCCAGTAAAGCCAGCCCTACAGCCAGTAAAGCCAGCCCTACAGCCAGCCCTACAGCCAGCCCTACAGCCAGCCCTACAGCCAGCCCTACAGCCAGCCCTACAGCCAGCCCTACAGTCAGTAAAGCCAGCCCTACAGCCAGCCCTGCAGTCAGTAATGCCAGCCCTACAGCCAGCCCTACAGTCAGTAAAGCCAGCCCTACAGCCAGCCCTACAGCCAGTAAAGCCAGCCCTACAGCCAGTAAAGCCAGCCCTACAGCCAGTAAAGCCAGCCCTACAGCCAGTAAAGCCAGCCCTACAGCCAGTAAAGCCAGCCCTACAGCCAGTAAAGCCAGCCCTACAGCCAGTAAAGCCAGCCCTACAGCCAGTAAAGCCAGCCCTACAGCCAGTAAAGCCAGCCCTACAGCCAGTAAAGCCAGCCCTACAGCCAGTAAAGCCAGCCCTACAGCCAGTAAAGCCAGCCCTACAGCCAGTAAAGCCAGCCCTACAGCCAGTAAAGCCAGCCCTACAGCCAGTAAAGCCAGCCCTACAGCCAGTAAAGCCAGCCCTACAGCCAGTAAAGCCAGCCCTACAGCCAGTAAAGCCAGCCCTACAGCCAGTACAGCCAGCCCTACAGCCAGTACAGCCAGCCCTACAGCCAGTAAAGCCAGCCCTACAGCCAGTAAAGCCAGCCCTACAGCCAGTAAAGCCAGCCCTACAGCCAGTAAAGCCAGCCCTACAGCCAGTAAAGCCAGCCCTACAGTCAGTAAAGCCAGCCCTACAGCCAGCCCTAGCCAGCCCTACAGCCAGCCCTACAGTCAGTAAAGCCAGCCCTACAGCCAGCCAGCCCTGCAGCCAGTAAAGCCAGCCCTACAGCCCAGCCCTACAGTCAGTAAAGCCAGCCCTACAGCCAGCCCTACAGCCAGTAAAGCCAGCCCTACAGTCAGTAATGCCAGCCCTACAGCCAGCCCTGCAGTCAGTAATGCCAGCCCTACAGCCAGCCCTAAGCCAGCCCTAAGCCAGTAGCCAGCCCTACAGCCAGTAAAGCCAGCCCTACAGCCAGTAAAGCCAGCCCTACAGTCAGTAAAGCCAGCCCTACAGCCAGCCAGCCCTACAGCCAGTAAAGCCAGCCCTACAGCCAGTAAAGCCAGCCCTACAGCCAGTAAAGCCAGCCCTACAGCCAGTAAAGCCAGCCCTACAGCCAGTAAAGCCAGCCCTACAGCCAGTAAAGCCAGCCCTACAGCCAGTAAAGCCAGCCCTACAGCCAGTAAAGCCAGCCCTACAGCCAGTAAAGCCAGCCCTACAGTCAGTAAAGCCAGCCCTACAGCCAGCCCTACAGCCAGCCCTACAGCCAGCCCTACAGTCAGTAAAGCCAGCCCTACAGCCAGCCCTGCAGTCAGTAATGCCAGCCCTACAGCCAGCCCTACAGTCAGTAAAGCCAGCCCTACAGCCAGCCCTACAGTCAGTAAAGCCAGCCCTACAGCCAGCCCTACAGCCAGTAAAGCCAGCCCTACAGCCAGTAAAGCCAGCCCTACAGCCAGTAAAGCCAGCCCTACAGCCAGTAAAGCCAGCCCTACAGCCAGTAAAGCCAGCCCTACAGCCAGTAAAGCCAGCCCTACAGCCAGTAAAGCCAGCCCTACAGCCAGTAAAGCCAGCCCTACAGCCAGTAAAGCCAGCCCTACAGCCAGTAAAGCCAGCCCTACAGCTGCTGTGACTACTGATGTGTTTCAGGACACAGCACAGCTCATATAGTTAGCTTAAGCCTCCATGGTCCCACAGCTGATGATGCAGAGGAAAGTTAACACATTATTGTGTGTGTGTGTGGAATGAGCGACTGGGTAGACCCACTCAGTCCTGACAGATTTGCATATTCTTCTCTTTTGTCTGCAAGAAACGGAGGTGTTATCCACCAGGGACATTCTCCACACTCTGCTTCCTGTTTCCTCCTGTATGTCTCTGTGTCGCCAAGCTCAAAACCTGATACATTTTGTAATATGCCCTGTCTACAAAATATTGGTATTGAAAACACTGTTCTTTCGAATAGAAATATTGACCCAATATTGTATCGGTGTTAGATGTGCTGTGCTGGAAGTTTTTAGAAGTTAACAAGCGTGATATGTAGTCTATTTCACGGTGTGTATTTTCTCATTCTGAGGAATTGGTGCGAAAGGGTCTCGATTGGCCGGTTAATTCTGTATGCAGCTCATCAGACTGGAGACATGTGCACACACACACACACACACACACACACACACACACACACACACACACACACACACACACACACACACACACACACACACACACACACACACACACACACACACACATCTGTTCCTATCAAGCTTCACTGGAACAAAGTGACTTGTCTCGGTGCCTGTTAGATGGTTTTCCTGCCAGTTCCCGTCTGTTTTGGGGGCATCCCAAATGGTCTGGACCACACAGGCCTCGACCATACGGTCATTTATATACAACATGCATTTAAAACAACTCTGATTTCAGCCTTCCTATGTGTCCATGGGCAGGTTTCTCCCCCATGTAGAAATGTGACATCTTTCTCACTAACCACGTTTCCATTCACAGTTTTGATGTGAGTTAAGTCATACCCTATTAAAAAACATATCCCAACAGCTGTGAAGAAAGCAGGTCGTTTCGGGACATATAAAATATCCCAACAGCTGTGAAGAAAGCGGGTCGTTTCTGGACAATTTAAAATATCCCAACAGCTGTGAAGAAAGCAGGTCGTTTCTGGACAATTTAAAATATCCCAACAGCTGTGAAGAAAGCAGGTCGTTTCGGGACATTTAAAATATCCCAACAGCTGTGAAGAAAGCAGGACGTTTCGGGACATTTAAAATATCCCAACAGCTGTGAAGAAAGCAGGACGTTTCGGGACATTTAAAATATCCCAACAGCTAATAATAATTATAATAAATAAAAAAATGGCAACAGATATGTTCAACACGGTGGGATGTTTCTGTGACAGTAATATTAATTATGTGAGAAAATGAGGTAGAAACACCTTTATGGGTAAATATTGACATAATAACTGTATTGAAGTAAAGCCTGGAGTAATGTGATGACATGGAGTAACGTGATGACATGGAGTAAAACATGGAGTAACATGACATGGAGTAACGTGATGACATGGAGTAACGTGTTGACATGGAGTAACGTGATGACATGGAGTAACATTGACATGGAAAATGATGACATGGAGTAACGCTGATGACATGGAGTAACGTGATGACATGGAGTAACGTGATGACATGGAGTAACGTGATGACATGGAGGGACATTTAAAATATCCCAACATGGAGTAACTGATGACATGGAGTAACGTGATGACATGGAGTAACGGATGACATGGAGTAACGTGATGACATGGACAACGTGATGACATGGGGTAAATGACAGGGGTAACGTGATGACATGGGGTACATTGACATGGAGTAAATATGACAACAGCTGATGACATGGAGTAACGTGATGACATGGAGTAACGTGATGACATGGAGTAACGTGATGACATGGAGTAACGTGATGACATGGAGTAACGTGATGACATGGAGTAACGTGACATGGAGTAACGTGATGACATGGAGTAACGTGATGACATGGAGTAACGTGATGACATGGAGTAACGTGGACATTTAACGTGATGACATGGAGTAACGTGAACATGGAGCTGTGATGACATGGAGTAACGTGATGACATGGAGTAACCCATGGAGTAGCTGTGACATGGAAACGTGATGACATGACGTGATGACATTTAAAATAACGTGATGACATGGGGTAACGTGATGACATGGAGTAACGTGATGACATGGAGTAACGTGATGACATGGAGTAACGTGATGACATGGAGTAACGTGATGACATGGAGTAACGTGATGACATGGAGTAACGTGATGACATGGAGTAACGTGATGACATGGAGTAACGTGATGACATGGAGTAACGTGATGACATGGAGTAACGTGATGACATGGAGTAACGTGATGACATGGAGTAACGTGATGACATGGAGTAACGTGATGACATGGAGTAACGTGATGACATGGAGTAACGTGATGACATGGAGTAACGTGATGACATGGAGTAACGTGATGACATGGGGTAACGTGATGACATGGGGTAACGTGATGACATGGGGTAACGTGATGACATGGGGTAACGTGTTGACATGGGGTAACGTGTTGACATGGGGTAACGTTGACATGGGGTAACATGACATGGGGTAAACATGGGGTAACGTGATGACATGGATGACATGGGGTAACGTGATGACATGGGGTAACGTGATGACATGGGGTAACGTGATGACATGGGGTAACGTTGACATGGGGTAACGTGATGACATGGGGTAACTGTGACATGGGGTAACGTGATGACATGGAGTAACGTGATGACATGGAGTAACGTGATGACATGGGGTAACGTGATGACATGGGGTAACGTGATGACATGGGGTAATAACATGGGGTAACGTGATGACATGGGGTAACGTGATGACATGGGGTAACGTGATGACATGGAGTAACGTGATGACATGGAGTAACGTGATGACATGGAGTAACGTGATGACATGGAGTAACGTGATGACATGGAGTAACGTGATGACATGGAGTAACGTGATGACATGGAGTAACGTGATGACATGGAGTAACGTGATGACATGGAGTAACGTGATGACATGGAGTAACGTGATCAGGACCTCCGAATGGGGCGAAGGTTGACCTTCCAACAGGACAACGACCCTAAGTACACAGCCAAGACAAAGCAGGAGTGGCTTTTGGGACGAGTCTCTGAATGTCCTTGAGTGGCCCAGACTTGAACCCGATGGATTATCTCTGGAGACCTGAACATAGCTGTGCAGCGACGCTCCCCATCCAACCTGACAGAGGTGGAGAGGATCTGCAGAGAAGAATGGGAGAAACTCCCCAAATACAGAGGTGCCAAGCTTGTAGCATCATAGCCAAGAAGACTCAAGGCTGTAATCACCGTCAAGTGCTTCAACAAAGTACTGAGTAAATGGTCTGAATACTTGTGTAAATGTTCAACTTTTCTAAAAACTTGTTTTTCCTTTTATGTGGGTTGGTTGGGGGGGGCAATTTTAATAAGTTTTAGTATAAGGCTGTAACGTACCATTGTGGGAAAAGTCAAGGGGTCTGAATACTTTCCGATTGCACTGTGTATAGGTTTCACATTTAGCCTTGGCCAAAAAGGGAATAGTGCCATGTCGCCCTGCTGAGTGCCTCCTGCTCCGTTGTGCGCCCCTGCTGAGTGCCTCCTGCGCCGTTGTGCGTCGCCCTGCTGAGTGCCTCCTGCTCCGTTGTGCTGAGTGCCTCCTGCGCCCTGCTGAGTGCCTCCTGCGCCGTTGTGAGTGCCTCCTGCTCGCCCTGCTGAGTGCCTCCTGCGCCGTTGTGCGTCGCCGTGCGCCGCCAGACTCAGTGGTGCAGTCATGTTCAAACATGTCATCACCGTTGACGACGGCTGCCAAACATGGTGGATATAGTATCGGAGAATCGCCCAACCTTTCTGTATAGCGACTAGGGATGGCATTTGAGGAACACATGGCTTTGTCATCAGCAACACCATCTGCTAGCCAGGCATTGTCTTTTTGAATGTATTTCATGTTCCTCCTCCCTCTAAAACATCTTCCTGTTCCCTTCTTGTTGTTCCCCAGCAGAGGGCTTGGATGTTGTCCAAGTTATGCTCTATAAGTGGAAGGAAATGCGTGATGGGAAGTGGAATCAATCACAGGATGTTGTTTTTCTGATTGTGTTTACGGATTAGTCTGGTCTACGGGTCTGATTGTGTGTACGGACCAGCCTGGTCTACGGGTCTGACTGTGTGTACGGACCAGCCTGGTCTACGGGTCTGACTGTGTGTACGGACCAGCCTGGTCTACGGGTCTGACTGTGTGTACGGACCAGCCTGGTCTACGGGTCTGACTGTGTGTACGGACCAGCCTGGTCTACGGGTCTGACTGTGTGTACGGACCAGCCTGGTCTACGGGTCTGACTGTGTGTACGGACCAGCCTGGTCTACGGGTCTGACTGTGTGTACGGACCAGCCTGGTCTACGGGTCTGACTGTGTGTACGGACCAGCCTGGTCTACGGGTCTGACTGTGTGTACGGACTAGCCTGGTCTACGGGTCTGACTGTGTGTACGGACCAGCCTGGTCTACGGGTCTGACTGTGTGTACGGACCAGCCTGGTCTACGGGTCTGACTGTGTGTACGGACCAGCCTGGTCTACGGGTCTGACTGTGTGTACGGACCAGCCTGGTCTACACTGTCAGATCTTGGACCAGGCTATGTACTTATCAATGTCCTCTATCTTCCAGAAGTCAAAACAACCAGTGTTGATCTGTTAAGGACTTCCATACTTCGCTCTTTCCTTTTTTTCTTTCCACGATCTTCCAGTCGACTGTGATTTATGTAGATGCATTCCCCTACACGCTACGACTGGCCCTCGTCTGATGTGAGAGCAGAGTGGTTGTGGTGTGTGTTTTTAGTGTGTCAATGTGTTTTAGTAAGGGTACAGTACGGACCACCCCCATGCTGGCCGCAGGGGGAGAGATTTTGGGGCAGGTGGCAACTGGTGTGTGACTGACTACAAGGTATTTTCAGGGATTTGTGAACGGGCCAAGCTGCACAGTGTGTGTGTGTGTGTGTGTACATTGTGTGCTTGCACGTGTCCTGCAACTGCTGGTGTGTAAGCACATAATGGTATGCAGGTCAGGCTCACAGAGGGCGTTCCATACAGTGGTTCTGCACTGCAGTTCTCCTCCTGTCCCCGTCCACCATAGAATTCCATGGTCCACGTCAGTGTGATGCCAGAGAGAAGAAGAGAGGGGGAGTTACAATGTGCTCCAGTGCTTCAGGCATGTTCACCTTGACTTGGCATCAGCGTGTGTGTGTGTGTGTGTGTGTGTGTGTGTGTGTGTGTGTGTGTGTGTGTAGTCTAGGCTTCTAGTCTGTAAAGAGAGTAATCTGGAATATGTTTTAGCTCCCCAGAGCTCTGTAGAACAGGGAGCTATAAACTATTGAACAAGCTCTTCTCTGTCCAGACTCCTGCAGCAGGGTTTGTGAGGTAGGTGGTATGTTTCTAGAATCTTCAATATAACACATTTACTGTCCTGGAAATGACAGGAGTCTCTACAGGTTCGTACAGCAACACCTTACTGTCCTGGAAATGACAGAATGACAGGTCTTTGTAGCCTCATGGGGGGTGAAAGAAATGAAGATTAGATGAGTGTCAGACTTAGCCAGGAGAGGGAGGGGGAGAGGGGGAGAGGGGGAGAATTTGTAACCATTGACTGCAGACTGTGACTGACTTTTCAGTGTGTAATGTTGACTTGTAATTCTCTGTCTGGGTCTAATTCTTGATATAAGTATATCAATGAATGTCAACACTGTTTTCATGTAGACATACTGGCTTGGCTTGGGCCATATATCCTATAGATCATATCTGGGGGTATTTGGACATGTCAACAATCATTTTATTACCATAAAAATATTCATTTTGGGGTTTGGGGCCCCTCCCCTGCTGCGTGCTACACCAGTCCTTATCTGGTTACCGCCCTAATACTGGCAAATACGAACAATTCATAACAAGAAATTCAAAATAAGAACTAATTTCCTCCCTCCCTTCCTGTCTCCTCTCCCTCTTCTCCTTCTCCTCCTTTAGGCTCCTTACCAGGCTACCGACCCCCACCCTTTCTGGCCAACAATCCGACCCCACCACCAGGCCTCAGTTACCCCTGTCCAGCTGGAGGAGGACCCTCCACCACCTCTACCAGTCCAGCCAGGCCGGTCAGTCCACAGCGGTCAGCGGGGAGTATCAGGCCAGCAGCCAAGCTGGAGGGAGCCGGAGGAGGAGGGGAGCTGGAGCCGCAGCAGAGGCCCTCAGGGGCCGAGGCCCCGGGCTTCATGTTGAGGTATAGAGGCTGTGGTACCGCTGCTACAGATGCTGATGGCACCACTACGGAGCAGATGGATCCGAGAGAGCAGCAGCAGCAGCAGGAGGAGGATGATGTCGTCTCAGACGGACACACACACAACGGGGTAACTCTGAGGGTGAGTGAAGCTTTTAGACTATCTGGGTTGATGATACCCACTGGTACGGCTGAGTGAATACACACACACACACACACACACACACACACACACACACACACACACACACACACACACACACACACACACACACACACACACACACACACACACACCGTCCCTCCCGAGGTTAGACACACACACACACCACACACACACACACACACACACACACACCGTCCCTCCCGAGGTTAGAGACACACACACACACGCACACACACACACCACACACACACCACACACACACCGTCCCTCCCGAGGTTAGAGACACACACACACACACCGTCCCTCCCGAGGTTAGACACACACACACACACGCACACACCGTCCCTCCCGAGGTTAGACAGACACACACACACACACACACACCACGCACACACCGTCCCTGCCGAGGTTAGACACACACGCACACACCGTCCCTCCCGGGGTTAGACACACACACACACACACACAACAATAAAGCTCCCACAGACACTCATCACAATAACCGTGTCCCATTTAAGAGACGCCACAGCTCTCTGTGAGGGAGAAATAAGATTTCATACATCCTGGGCTCAGCTGGCAGAGCGAGATAATGATCCAATCAGCATGAGAGCTCAGTACTCCTCATCATCCCATCTCCATCTCATTTCCTGCCTCTCTCACTGTGCTGCTGTGACGTCAGTATTGTACTTCACTAATGAAGAGGACTTCAGTAAAGATCTATACTCCACCATTCTCACAACAGGCATATTCTTGCTCTAAGACGGAGAAATCCAAGTGTGTGTGTGTGACTGTAACTGTGTGTGTAAGATTCAAAGAGCCAAGCAGGCATCCTATGTCTTTGGTGTACTATTGCTTTCATTTAGGCCCGGGAGAGAGAAGCCTGTCTGCCCCCTGAGGCATGAGACAACACAATGGTTTAATGATCTGTGTCTGTTCTGCTGCTGCTAGTTCGTGAGACTGCTGCATCACAGAGGGCTGAATACAGGCAGTCAAGCTGGCCTGGCCAGGAGAAATACACTGCAGGTCAGTGTTTCTCAGAGGGCTGAATACAGGCAGTCAAGCTGGCCTGGCCAGGAGAAATACACTGCAGGTCAGTGTTTCTCAGAGGGCTGAATACAGGCAGTCAAGCTGGCCTGGCCAGGAGAAATACACTGCAGGTCAGTGTTTCTCAGAGGGCTGAATACAGGCAGTTCAGCAGGTAGCAGATTCTCTGGCCTGGAGTGGGAGATCCCTAGTTGTTCCACCACTAGTCAACTAGCCCAATGCTCAAGCCCTTGACTAGTTGGGTGACGTGAACTAGCTAGGTCAAAAAATGTGGAACGGCAGGATGTTTCCAAGGAACACAAATGAAATTGAGAAACCCACCCCTAGATAGACCTAACAGGAATGTGGGCGTCGCCCCAGCAGTGCTGTCCCATCCAGTCACATCACATGCTCTTCAGTCACGTAGACCTGAGTTGAGGAGAAACTCCCTGAAAGTGATCTGAAGGTCTTACCCCGCCAGACATCCACCCTGCTGTGTAAGGCAAGCGTTCCTAGCTTGCTGGGGCCTCAGGCAGTGGAATAGCTTTACTGCCTTCCTCGGAGATGACCTGAGGTCAGGTCTAACGGTAGGAGATGACCTGAGGTCAGGTCTAACGGTAGGAGATGACCTGAGGTCAGGTCTAACGGTAGGAGATGACCTGAGGTCAGGTCTAACGGTAGGAGATGACCTGAGGTCAGGTCTAACGGTAGGAGATGACCTGAGGTCAGGTCTAACGGTAGGAGATGACCTGAGGTCAGGTCTAACGGTTGTTTCCTTGTCTTCTGCACCCGTTTTGGTCAATAGTGAGCACACACACAACCCCACCACACACACAGCGTTAATCCCTGGCTTCTGATCTGCGTTTAGTCTTTCATGTAAAGCCAGCCCTGTGATGCCTGGTAACCCAATACAGCTGCTGTTGATATTCAGGAGAGGAGGTCAGGTCTAACGGTAGAGCAGCCTGCCAGGAGATGACCTGAGGTCAGGTCTAACGGTAGGAGATGACCTGAGGTCAGGTCTAACGTGGTTGACCTGAGGTCAGGTCTAACTAGGAGATGACCTGCTAACGGTAGGTCTAACGAGGAGATGACCTGGGAGGTCAGGTCTAACGGTAGGAGATGACCTGAGGTCAGGTGTTGCTCTCCCGGTTGGTCCTGTATGCTGCTGTGTGGTCTGGGCTGATGGGTAGAAGGCCTGTTATCAAACTATGGTTTGGCTTTGGATGATTTAAACAGTCTGGGTCTGGGGTATAGGGCCTGGACTGGGGTATAGGGCCTGGACTATAGGACTGGGGTATAGGGCCTGGCCTGAGCTATAGGGCTGGGTGTCATTACCTCGGTCATCACAGTAGTAATGACAGCCCACTGCCTCCTTAACAGGTCTCATCAGAGCTACTGTAGCAGTGGTGTCACCATACCTGGAAACTAGACCCCTCGTGCCAGCAGTTGGCCCCTCGCCCCAGCAGTTGGCCCCTCGCCCCAGCAGTTGGCCCCTCGCCCCAGCAGTTGGCCCCTCGCGCCAGCAGTTGGCCCCTCGCTCCAACAGTTGGCCCAAGGTGTTTTTGTCAAGTAACCTTCAAGCAGAGTATAGCTGATTTGTTTATCTAAGACAGTGGTTCCACAACTCTTTATAGTATGCCATCATTGTAAGCCCCACACACGCTATACAACACATTTATTAAACAGAAGAATGAGTGAGTTCGTCACAACCCGGCTCAAGGGAAGTAACAACCCGGCTCAAGGGAAGTAACAACCCGGCTCAAGGGAAGTAACAACCCGGCTCAATAACAACCCGGCTCAGGGGAAGTAACAACCCGGCTCAGGGGAAGTAACAACCCGGCTCAGGGGAAGTAACAACCCGGCTCAGGGGAAGTAAAACAAAGAACTCCTATAGGACCAGGGCACAAAATAATAATAATAATAATAATCAATAATTTTGCTCTTTATTTAACAATCTTACATATGAAACCTTATTTGTTCATTGAAAATTGAATAACTCACCACAGGTTAATGAGAAGGGTTTTGCTTGAAAGGATGCACATAACTCTGCAATGTTGTATTGGAGAGTCTAGTCTTAAATCATTTTCCACACTCAGCCTGTGCCTGTATTTAGTTGTCATGCTAGTGAGGGCCGAGAATCCACTCTCACATAGGGGTAAGTGGTTGCGAAGGGCATCCGTGTCTTAACAATGTGATTTGCCCAGGCAGGATACTCTGAGCTCAGTCCAGAAAGCAGTGACTTCTGATTTGCCCAGGCAGGATACTCTGAGCTCAGTCCAGAAAGCAGTGACTTCTGATTTGCCCAGGCAGGATACTCTGAGCTCAGTCCAGAAAGCAGTGACTTCTGATTTGCCCAGGCAGGATACTCTGAGCTCAGTCCAGAAAGCAGTGACTTCTGATTTGCCCAGGCAGGATACTCTGAGCTCAGTCCAGAAAGCAGTGACTTCTGATTTGCCCAGGCAGGATACTCTGAGCTCAGTCCAGAAAGCAGTGACTTCTGATTTGCCCAGGCAGGATACTCTGAGCTCAGTCCAGAAAGCAGTGACTTCTGATTTGCCCAGGCAGGATACTCTGAGCTCAGTCCAGAAAGCAGTGACTTCTGATTTGCCCAGGCAGGATACTCTGAGCTCTGAGCTGAGCTCAGTCCAGAAAGCAGTGACTTCTGATTTGCCCAGGCAGGATACTCTGAGCTCAGTCCAGAAAGCAGTGACTTCTGATTTGCCCAGGCAGGATACTCTGAGCTCAGTCCAGAAAGCAGTGACTTCTGATTTGCCCAGGCAGGATACTCTGAGCTCAGTCCAGAAAGCAGTGACTTCTGATTTGAAGTGACATTCCCACAGAACCGCTTGTTGTAATTTTCGACGAGGCTCTCTTATTCAGATATCGGTAAGTGGACTGGAGGCAAGGCATGAAAGGGATAACGAATCCAGTTGTCATCTGTTTCGGGAAAGTACCTGCGTAATTGCACACCCAACTCACTCAGGTGCTTTGCGATATTACATTTAACGTTGTCCGTCAGCTTGAGTTCATTTGCACACAAATCATACAATGATGGAAAGACCTGTGTGTTGTGCTTGTTATTAATGCAGACAGAAGAGGTCCAACATCTTAATCATAGCCTCAATATTGTCCTGCACAATGAGTATTGTTGTGGAGAGTCCCTGTTATCTTAGATGCAGATCATTTAGGCGAGGGGAGAAAAAACATCACCCAGAAAGGCCAGTCGTGTGAGAAACTCGTCATCATGCAAGCGGTCAGAGACAAGTGAAAATGATGGTCAGTAAAGACAACTTTAAGCTCGTCTCTCAATAAATATTTTTTTTTAAACGTGTCAACACTTTCCCCCTTGATAACCAGCGCGTCTCTGTATGTTGTAGAAGCGTTACATGGTCGCTGCCCGTATCATTGCATAATGCAGAAAATACACGAGAGTTCAAGGGGCCTTGCTTTAACAAAGTTAACCGTTTTCACTGTAGTGTCCAAAACGTCTTTCAAGCTGTCAGGCATTCCCTTGGCAGCAAGAGCCTCTCTGTGGATGCTGCAGTGTACCCAAGTGAATTGATGACCCAAGTGCTTGCACGTGCGTTACCTCTCCACTATGTCTTCCTGTCATGGCTTTTGCGCCATCAGTACAGATGCCAACATGAGCAGCAGCTACGTTTGGCTACATTCAGACAGTTAGTGGAATTCCCCTGAGAGAGTAATGTTTAATGTGATTGAATGTTAATTATTTGACTACCTGTATTTGACATTGTTTTGTTATTTCGCTGAACACCTAGATGGTTTCATTTTATTTTTGGCAGTGAAACAAGGCTACTCAGGCGAGAGAAAAACCTCTCCCAAATGTATAGCCCCATTGGAAAATATAAATGGACTGTGAAAATGTGAACTTCTTAATTTATTTTTTAAGTAGATATTTAAAAAAAATGTGAATCACAATTTTATTTGGTGTACCCCTGACGGCATTGTGTGTACCCCTGGTTGGGAACACCTGATCTAAGGCCAGGACTACAGGCAATCATCACCCTAAGTCCCACGTCTATAGTTGTCAGAGGTCAACATATTTTATTTGCAGCCAACCCAGTTGAAAGGTGGCGTTGTATGTAGCAACAGTCAGACAGTAATGGTCGTTGGTCTGAAGTCTGTCAGGCTGGCTGGATTACACCACACAACTGGGTTAAGGTTCATTCCTCGTGTCACGTTAACAAACAAGTTATTTTAATCGACAAGCGATCACATTCTCAGAACTTTCTAGACATTCTCCGCTTTCTATTTTCATTCTATAATCCAGTAGTGAACAGTATCAAGCTTCTTAACTTCTCTTGTTAGGTTGTTGTGTGGGTGGGTGGCTGTGTGGGTGGGTGGGTGGCTGTGTGGGTGGGTGGCTGTGTGGGTGGGTGGCTGTGTGGGTGGGTGGCTGTGTGGGTGGGTGGCTGTGTGGGTGGTTGCCAGGTGGCACCCTACACTGAGTTTACAAAACATTAGGAACAACTTCCTAATATTGAGTTTGCCCTCAGAACAGCCTCAATCGTTGGGGTATAGACTGTACAAGGTGTCAAGTGTTCCACAGGAATGCTGGTCCATGTTGACTCCAATGCTTCCCACAGTTGTGTCCAGTTGGCTGGCTGTCCTTTGGGTGGTGGATCGTTCTGGATACACACACTGGAAACTGTTGAGCGTGAAAAACCCTGCACCATTGCACTTCTTGACACACTCAAACCAATGCGCCTGACACCTACTTCCATACCCCGTTCAAAGGCACTTAAATATTGTCTTGCCCATTCACCCTCTGAAAGGCACACACACAATCCATGTCTCCATTGTCTCCAGGCTTAAAAGTTGGTGATTCCGAGACCAGTCATAAAAGGAACTGGTCTCACTAGAAATAGTGACTTGAGTCAGAGAGAGTGACTTTCCCCATCTAGACTGTCATCTACTAGAACTGTGATGAAGACATTGTAACACTGTAACACTAATAGAGAAAAGAACAAGTATGACAGGGTCATTCTAGAAAGAGTCACTTTCCCTATCAGCCTGATCGTCAACTGGAACCTGGATGATGCCATTATTACACTAGTTAGTCTAGTTAAATACACAGTATTTTTACATACAGGAAATAGGTGGAAGTTAAAACCTCAAGTCTGCCTCTTCACCTCCCATCTCTTATTCAGTCAGCTACATGAGGAAGACTCTTCACCTCCCATCTCTTATTCAGTCAGCTACATGAGGAAGACTCTTAACCCCCCATCTCTTATTCAGTCAGCTACATGAGGAAGATTCTTCACCTCCCATCTCTTATTCAGTCTGCTCCATGAGGAAGACTCTTCACCCCCCATCTCTTATTCAGTCTGCTCCATGAGGAAGACTCTTCACCCCCATCTCTTATTCAGTCTGCTCCATGAGGAAGACTCTTCACCTCCCATCTCTTATTCAGTCTGCTCCATGAGGAAGACTCTTCACCTCCCATCTCTTATTCAGTCTGCTCCATGAGGAAGACTCTTCACCTCCCATCTCTTATTCAGTCTGCTCCATGAGGAAGACTCTTCACCTCCCATCTCTTATTCAGTCTGCTCCATGAGGAAGACTCTTCACCTCCCATCTCTTATTCAGTCTGCTCCATGAGGAAGACTCTTCACCTCCCATCTCTTATTCAGTCAGCTCCATGAGGAAGACTCTTCACCTCCCATCTCTTATTCAGTCAGCTCCATGAGGAAGACTCTTCACCTCCCATCTCTTATTCAGTCTGCTCCATGAGGAATACTCTTCACCTCCCATCTCTTATTCAGTCTGCTCCATGAGGAAGACTGTCAATTTATAATCTCAGCAAGAGGGAGATGCAAAAATACATTTATATTGAGATGGAGGGAGAAAACCACACTTCACTTTAGCAGCTCTCTGTCGCCAACTAATCCTCCTCTCCTTCCTCCATCCTCCAATCGTATCACACGTTAAAGGCTAGATGAAACGGCATAGAGTTCTATACCCCAGTATGGGGTCAGACATCTGATCTTGGAGAGATGTTTGTTCTATTCTGCTGAGACATTTACTTTATGTTGGTATTCTTATCTTATTAAGGGTTCAAGCCAGCGAAACCCTGTTGTATTCGTTGGTGTTCATTATTATTATTTTTCCTCTTCTTCATGCGAGGAAAGTTGACATCCAAATTCCCCTGAGATGGTAAGGCCGAAGAGGGTGAAACTTGACGTGATGGTAAAGGCTCATAGTCTACACTCTCTCGTGCAATGCCATTCCAATTGGCCACAAGGTGGCGCTATAACAGGTGATTGAAATGGCTAACTTTGAAGAGTCACGCCCCCTCACCCCATATGACCTAGATTCCTGAAATTCAGTGCATAGGTCCCTCTTCTCACAAGGAACACATTGTCCCCAAGGACCCATAAGGTCCCATGATGAATTTTCCACCATTTTTGAATTTAGTGAAAAACGCTACATCTCGTCCGGAACCACTGGGCCGGTCTGGATAAACCTTCATATATGGCATCCATGGACCAAGGTCTCAACGCAATGTTTTGCAGACTAGTATGTCAAACAACATGGCCAGTACTGATCAATAAACATTTAATTTGGGGGTTATCGGGCATGATCTTCTGTAGCTCAGTTGGTAGAGCATGGCGCTTGTAACGCCAGGGTAGTGGGTTCGATCCCCGGGACCACCCATACGTAGAATGTATGCACACATGACTGTAAGTCGCTTTGGATAAAAGCGTCTGCTAAATGGCATTTATTATTATTATTATTAATGCTAATAAATCAGACACGGATATTCATATCGTAACCAAACTTGTTCCAAACACAGTCAACACTCAACATATGTTCGGCCACACGGTGGCGCTATACTTCTCAATCTGTTTGACTCGGAGTGATGAAATTTGGCACACATGCTAAGGGACATGAGTCTAGCTAATCTAAAGTATTGTTCATGCAAGCTCGTTGGCTTATTGCGGCCATATGGTTTGAGCTCTTATAAAATGTGTGTTTGAAGATGTGCATCTATAGCTGCTAGATACCACATTTGGTATCGATCAGTCTATCGGTTCTGGAGAAGACCTTTTTAAAGTAGTCATTTAGGGTCGCAAAATTCCGGGGAACTTTCAATATATTCCCTGGTTTTCCCGAAATCCCAGTTGGAGGTTTCTAGAATCAGGAGAGAATATCCAGACTATCCAGACTCTCCAGACTCTCCAGACTCTCCAGACTCTCCAGACTCTCCAGACTCTCCAACCAGGATTTCCAGAAAACCAGGTAATTTATTGAACGTTCCAGGAGTTTTGCAACCCTGTAGTCAACATCCATAAAAAACAGTCCAAAATGCATCAAAAGCATGGTAATGAGCACAGAAGTAGCTTATCTTAGGGTGACGTGTCCAATTGGTCCTGATGGTGCTATGGGGGGGGGGGTGTTTTGTGTATGGGTGTGTGTGATGTTTCATTGTGAAACATTATCAATACACTTCTTCAGGTACTACGAACACTTTTGCCATCTTATAACTACTCCGCTCACTTCAACATTTGCCAGAAGTGAAGAATACCACCTAGCTTGAACCGCTGATTGCAGCTTTTTATGTGTTATCGTTGCATCGGCGAGAAGAAACCTGCAAGCGAACATTTCCCAGCATGTTTTTCTATTCATTATGAGTCATAGAAGCCTGTTCCCGCTCCACACCACTATCAACCACATCCTCCTGACTGACATGTTCATTAGAATTTACCCAGCGGTATTAAACCTACTGATCTTCTGATAGTCACCCCGTGTGGCAGACTAACTAGGAATCACTCCACCACAGAATGACCCAACCGCTGCTCAGTGTAGTTTCTAGCATCAATCTCGAAAACTTCACCCTAGCTTTATGGCTGGGGAGGTTGGTTTCTATAGGTTCTATAGGCCCTCTTTAATATAAAGGACTGCCTGTTGGAGGTCCTTCAGATGAATCGGCCACTCCCTGGAAACAGGGCCTGGAAACAACTTTTTGGGTGCACCAGCCACTGTGGCAGGTAGATAAAAAATCGAATAAAAATAATAAATAAAAATCTACCAGCCACTCCAGCTAAAATATTTTTTTCGTAATTACACACAGACAAAAAAAGACTTGGTGAGCATGCTCTGATGTTTCTAATAAAATAAAGGTATTACTATTAATAAGCAATGTAATATATTGCTATATTTTTGCATAAAAAATGGTCTTTTAACCAAAATATCACAGACGAGTCAAATGTTCTGCTGCCCCTTTTAAAGGCAGGATGTCACCTTGGCTCCCGAGTGGCGCAGCGGTCGAAAGCACTGCATCTCAGTGCTAGAGCCGTCACTACAGACACCCTGGTTCAAATCCAGGCTGTATCACAACCGGCCGTGATTGGGAGTCCCATATGTCAGAGCAGAAGGAAGCAAATTTTCTTCCAGGACAACCTTGTACGTGGCTTGATTCGTGCCTCCTTCACAAAGACACATCTGCCTGATTCCAACCTTGCTGAAGCACCACCAGATCGTCACCAATCCTCCTCCAAGTTTCACAGTGGGTGCGAGACACTCACTCTCAAGGTCTCGCACCCACTGTGACATTTGGTGGAGGATTAGTGTGAATCAGACCGTGTGAAGCAATGGGCAGGGCCTGCCGGGTTGATATGAGGTAAACTTCCCCTTTAACAAGAAGGGAGATAATATCAGGGAAACAGTTGTTTTACCTAAGAACCTACTGCTACTCTGATGAAAACAAGCAGTATTAATGCAGTAATACTCTTCCCATCGAACTAAAAACAAATGGTAGCCTGACTTACTGACACTCTTCAATTGTACTGCTGATATTGCCGTAGGCCTAGCTGCTGATATTGCCGTAGGCCTAGCTGCTGATATTGCCGTAGGCCTAGCTGCTGATATTGCCGTAGGCCTAGCTGCTGATATTGCCGTAGGCCTAGCTGCTGATATTGCCGTAGGCCTAGCTGCTGATATTGCCGTAGGCCTAGCTGCTGATATTGCCGTAGGCCTAGCTGCTGATATTGCCGTAGGCCGTAGGCTGCTGCTGATATTGCCGTAGGCCTAGCTGCTGATATTGCCGTAGGCCTAGCTGCTGATATTGCCGTAGGCCTAGCTGCTGATATTGCCGTAGGCCTAGCTGCTGATATTGCCGTAGGCCTAGCTGCTGATATTGCCGTAGGCCTGGCTGCTGATATTGCCGTAGGCCTGGCTGCTGATATTGCCGTAGGCCTGGCTGCTGATATTGCCGTAGGCCTGGCTGCTGATATTGCCGTAGGCCTGGCTGCTGATATTGCCGTAGGCCTGGCTGCTGATATTGCCGTAGGCCTGGCTGCTGATATTGCCGTAGGCCTGGCTGCTGATATTGCCGTAGGCCTGGCTGCTGATATTGCCGTAGGCCTGGCTGCTGATATTGCCGTAGGCCTGGCTGCTGATATTGCCGTAGGCCTGGCTGCTGATATTGCCGTAGGCCTGGCTGCTGATATTGCCGTAGGCCTGGCTGCTGATATTGCCGTAGGCCTGGCTGCTGATATTGCCGTAGGCCTGGCTGCTGATATTGCCGTAGGCCTGGCTGCTGATATTGCCGTAGGCCTGGCTGCTGATATTGCCGTAGGCCTGGCTGCTGATATTGCCGTAGGCCTGGCTGCTGATATTGCCGTAGGCCTGGCTGCTGATATTGCCGTAGGCCTGGCTGCTGATATTGCCGTAGGCCTGGCTGCTGATATTGCCGTAGGCCTGGCTGCTGATATTGCCGTAGGCCTGGCTGCTGATATTGCCGTAGGCCTGGCTGCTGATATTGCCGTAGGCCTGGCTGCTGATATTGCCGTAGGCCTGGCTGCTGATATTGCCGTAGGCCTGGCTGCTGATATTGCCGTAGGCCTGGCTGCTGATATTGCCGTAGGCCTGGCTGCTGATATTGCCGTAGGCCTGGCTGGTGATTCATGAATATTTTCCATGTCACGTGGAGTCTCAATTAGAATTCAAGCAAATTGGAAAACAAATTCTTAGCTGTTATATTTTGCGGCTTAAAATCAAAGATGAGATGTTTTGTGGTTGGAATCGCAGTATATATTTAGTTTGAGATTTTAGACGTTAGCTAGCAACTTTGACGGACTAGTTCCATCTGGACAAAAAAAGAACCGTTGCTTAGCAACCGGACACCAATGTGATCTGTGGAGAGAGAAAAAGTGATTGTTCACATAATAGTTGTGATGGAGCATGGCTCTCGAATCAGGTCAGAGTTGGAAAGACGACCCCAATGTGTTTTCCATATTGATATTAAAGGAGGCCATGTGTGTGGTGGGTTACTGTGTAGGGCCTAAAACTAACTAACTTTTTGTATTTTTTATTTTTTTATTTCACCTTTATTTAACCAGGTAGGCAAGTTGAGAACAAGTTCTCATTTACAATTGCGACCTGGCCAAGATAAAGCAAAGCAGTTCGACAGATACAACGACACAGAGTTACACATTGAGTAAAACAAACATACAGTCAATAATACAGTAGAAACAAGTCTATATACAATGTGAGCAAATCAGGTGAGAAGGGAGGTAAAGGCAAAAAGGCCATGGTGGCAAAGTAAATACAATATAGCAAGTAAAACACTGGAATGGTAGTTTTGCAATGGAAGAATGTGCAAAGTAGACATAAAAATAATGGGGTGCAAAGGAGCAAAATAAATAAATTAATTAAATACAGTTGGGAAAGAGGTAGTTGTTTGGGCTAAATTATAGGTGGGCTATGTACAGGTGCAGTAATCTGTAAGATGCTCTGACAGTTGGTGCTTAAAGCTAGTGAGGGAGATAAGTGTTTCCAGTTTCAGAGATTTTTGTAGTTTGTTCCAGTCATTGGCAGCAGAGAACTGGAAGGAGAGGCGGCCAAAGAAAGAATTGGTTTTGGGGGTGACTAGAGAGATATACCTGCTGGAGCGTGTGCTACAGGTGGGAGATGCTATGGTGACCAGCGAGCTGAGATAAGGGGGGACTTTACCTAGCAGGGTCTTGTAGATGACATGGAGCCAGTGGGTTTGGCGACGAGTATGAAGCGAGGGCCAGCCAACGAGAGCGTACAGGTCGCAATGGTGGGTAGTATATGGGGCTTTGGTGACAAAACGGATTGCACTGTGATAGACTGCATCCAATTTGTTGAGTAGGGTATTGGAGGCTATTTTGTAAATGACATCGCCAAAGTCGAGGATTGGTAGGATGGTCAGTTTTACAAGGGTATGTTTGGCAGCATGAGTGAAGGATGCTTTGTTGCGAAATAGGAAGCCAATTCTAGATTTAACTTTGGATTTTGAGATGTTTGATATGGGTCTGGAAGGAGAGTTTACAGTCTAACCAGACACCTAAGTATTTGTAGTTGTCCACGTATTCTAAGTCAGAGCCGTCCAGAGAAGTGATGTTGGACAGGCGGGTAGGTGCAGGTAGCGATCGGTTGAAGAGCATGCATTTAGTTTTACTTGTATTTAAGAGCAATTGGAGGTCACGTATAACAGCCACTATGGCAGGTAGATCAATTTTATTTTATTTTAGATTTTTTTTAAATTGTACATAATTTTGGGCCATAATTACACATAGAAACACACAAAAAAAGGGTGAGCATGCTTAAGGTTTCTAAAAACAAATGCATTACTAGTAATAAGTAATGTGGTATATTGCTCAATTTAATTTTACATTCTGTGACCTGAGTATTAACACAAATATCAGCCCAAAATGTTGAGCTGCCCCTTGAAGAGGCCATGCAAGCCCACGTGCTGTGAGCATGTAGAGGCCAACGATGTCCCTTTCTGCTAGCAGTGGAAGCAAACTCAAACATTGAAAACAACGTAGATGGTGAACAAAACAAATGTAAATAGCCAAGAAACACGAGTACGAAGTCTTCAGTAGACTTCTGAGTAAATTAGATCAACTTTTCTGCCTGTGCCCATTGCTTCTAAAAAGTGATCATTCAGTGCCCACAGCCCCCAGACAGGCAGTGTTGCTGCGAGAGGTGGGATTTAGCTGTAACATTAGGATTCAGATTTAGTTTTGGAATACCGGATATGAAACTAAATGGCAAAAATACTTGGCAAAAAATTGTATTGGTCACTTACATGTTTTTTTAGCAGATGTTAACGCGGATGTTGTGAAATGCTTTCGTCTATTTTGCTCTAAATTACAACACTTAAGTGTGCCCATACTTGACTATTTTTTTAAATGAAAGCCCACACTGTTGAGCCCGGAGTGTTACTACACGCCAACGTGTCTGGTGAACTAGACATTCTTACCAAACAAAATCCACCTCGTTCATTTTAGGCCCTGTTACTGTGTGTGGTGGGGTTACTGTGTACATGGGTCAGCTAGCAGGGCACTTCTTTGCTTCACTTCCTCAAAAAGGAGCTTTTAATGCAGGGTAGGAGTCAGGGACGGCCCCTCTTCCTCTCTCTCTGTCTCCTCTAATGCAGGGTAGGAGACATGGATGGCCCCTCTTCCTCTCTCTCTGTCTCCTCTAATGCAGGGTAGGAGACATGGATGGCCCCTCTTCCTCTCTCTCTTTCTCTCGGTCTCCTCTAATGCAGGGTAGGAGTCAGGGACAGCCCCTCTTCCTCTTTCTTTCTCCTGTCTCCTCTAATGCAGGGTAGGAGTCAGGGATGGCCCCTCTTCCTCTGTTTCTTTCTCCTGTCTCCTCTAATGCAGGGTAGGAGTCAGGGACGGCCCCTCTTCCTCTGTCTCCTCTAATGCAGGGTAGGAGTCAGGGACGGCCCCTCTTCCTCTCTGTCTCCTCTAATGCAGGGTAGGAGTCAGGGATGGCCCCTCTTCCTCTGTTTCTGTCTCCTCTAATGCAGGGTAGGAGTCAGGGACGGCCCCTCTTCCTCTCTCTCTGTCTCTCTGTCTCCTCTAATGCAGGGTAGGAGTCAGGGATGGCCCCTCTTCCTCTCTCTCTTTCTCCTGTCTCCTCTAATGCAGGGTAGGAGTCAGGGATGGCCCCTCTTCCTCTGTCTCCTCTAATGCAGGGTAGGAGTCAGGGATGGCCCCTCTTCCTCTCTGTCTCCTCTAATGCAGGGTAGGAGTCAGGGACGGCCCCTCTTTCTCCTGTCTCCTCTAATGCAGGGTAGGAGTCAGGGACGGCCCCTCTTTCTCCTGTCTCCTCTAATGCAGGGTAGGAGTCAGGGACGGCCCCTCTTCCTCTCTGTCTCTCTCTCTGTCTCCTCTAATGCAGGGTAGGAGTCAGGGATGGCCCCTCTTCCTCTCTCTCTTTCTCCTGTCTCCTCTAATGCAGGGTAGGAGTCAGGGACGGCCCCTCTTCCTCTCTTTCTCCTGTCTCCTCTAATGCAGGGTAGGAGTCAGGGATGGCCCCTCTTCCTTTCTTTCTCCTGTCTCCTCTAATGCAGGGTAGGAGTCAGGGACGGCCCCTCTTTCTCCTGTCTCCTCTAATGCAGGGTAGGAGTCAGGGACGGCCCCTCTTCCTCTCTCTTTCTCCTGCATGTGATCGTTGTTTACTCTGAGAGAAGGAAGCTTCAACCCCAGAAGACTCTGACACTTAGATGTCCGTCTGCTCTCTGCCTCAAATGGACCACACTTTCAATCTCACTTCTCCAGCTGTGTGGAAAGAACTGACAACAATGTGCCAAGTATTTTTCTAGATCTCTGGGGATTTCTGCCTGCTTTTGGTTAGGGTTCTAGCTGACGTTATCTAGCTTGAGTTGTGTGTTATTGTTCTTCACAGAACTCTTCTCTGAGCAGTCACAAGTGTCAGGTGGTACACCCCCCCCCCCCCCCGCCTGTGTGTCCCAGGGGGATGGTGGAGATGATGGTCCTAATAGACAGCAGGTCATTAGGTAGGTCTCCTCTGTGCCAGCCAGCCACTGTGCCAGCTGACCACTGTGCCAGCCAGCCACTGTGCCACTCAGCCAACCCACCCAGCGTGCCAGCTAGCCAGTGTGTCAGCCAGCCAGTCAAAGTGCTCTTTCATTTTACATGTCTGGGTAGTCCTCTAGGGAAGCCCCCGCCTCTCAACCTCTCTCCCAATTATCTCCCGAGCTGGAAATAATCTGTGCTTCTGCCCCTGCACAAGACAGATGGTTAACCCACTGTTCCCTGGGCACCGACGACGTGGATGTCTATTAAGACCCCTATTAAGACCCCCACACACACACATAGATATCTCCCTTTCTCTTTAACTCAATCTGTCTCTCCCTGTCTGTTGCAGGATGAGGGCACTAATGTAATAGTGAGTGGCTGGGACGAGGGCACTAATGTAATAGTGAGTGGCTGGGACGAGGGCACTAATGTAATAGTGAGTGGCTGGGACGAGGGCACTAATGTAATAGTGAGTGGCTGGGACGAGGGCACTAATGTAATAGTGAGTGGCCGGGACGAGGGCACTAATGTAATAGTGAGTGGCCGGGACGAGGGCACTAATGTAATAGTGAGTGGCCGGGACGAGGGCACTAATGTAATAGTGAGTGGCCGGGACGAGGGCACTAATGTAATAGTGAGTGGCCGGGACGAGGGCACTAATGTAATAGTGAGTGGCCGGGACGAGGGCACTAATGTAATAGTGAGTGGCTGGGACGAGGGCACTAATGTAATAGTGAGTGGCTGGGACGAGGGCACTAATGTAATAGTGAGTGGCTGGGACGAGGGCACTAATGTAATAGTGAGTGGCCGGGACGAGGGCACTAATGTAATAGTGAGTGGCTGGGACGAGGGCACTAATGTAATAGTGAGTGGCTGGGACGAGGGCACTAATGTAATAGTGAGTGGCTGGGACGAGGGCACTAATGTAATAGTGAGTGGCTGGGACGAGGGCACTAATGTAATAGTGAGTGGCTGGGACGAGGGCACTAATGTAATAGTGAGTGGCTGGGACGAGGGCACTAATGTAATAGTGAGTGGCTGGGACGAGGGCACTAATGTAATAGTGAGTGGCTGGGACGAGGGCACTAATGTAATAGTGAGTGTGGCCGGGACGAGGGCACTAATGTAATAGTGAGTGGCTGGGACGAGGGCACTAATGTAATAGTGAGTGGCTGGGACGAGGGCACTAATGTAATAGTGAGTGGCTGGGACGAGGGCACTAATCCAATAGTGAGTAGCTGGGACGAGGGCACTAATGTAATAGTGAGTGGCTGGGACGAGGGCACTAATCCAATAGTTAGTAGCTGGGACGAGGGCACTAATGCAATAGTGAGTGGCCGGGACGAGGGCATTAATGTAATAGTGAGTGGCCGGGACGAGGGCACTGATGCAATAGTGAGTGGCCGGGACGAGGGCACTGATGCAATAGTGAGTGGCCGGGACGAGGGCACCGACGCAATAGTGAGTGGCCGGGACGAGGGCACCGATGCAATAGTGAGTGGCCGGGACGAGGGCACCGACGCAATAGTGAGTGGCCGGGACGAGGGCACCGACGCAATAGTGAGTGGCCGGGACGAGGGCACCGACGCAATAGTGAGTGGCCGGGACGAGGGCACCGACGCAATAGTGAGTGGCCGGGACGAGGGCACCGACGCAATAGTGAGTGGCCGGGACGAGGGCACCGACGCAATAGTGAGTGGCCGGGACGAGGGCACCGACGCAATAGTGAGTGGCCGGGACGAGGGCACCGACGCAATAGTGAGTGGCCGGGACGAGGGCACCGACGCAATAGTGAGTGGCCGGGACGAGGGCACCGACGCAATAGTGAGTGGCCGGGACGAGGGCACCGACGCAATAGTGAGTGGCCGGGACGAGGGCACCGACGCAATAGTGAGTGGCCGGCCGGGACGAGGGCACCGACGCAATAGTGAGTGGCCGGCCGGGACGAGGGCACCGACGCAATAGTGAGTGGCCGGCCGGGACGAGGGCACCGACGCAATAGTGAGTGGCCGGCCGGGACGAGGGCACCGACGCAATAGTGAGTGGCCGGCCGGGACGAGGGCACCGACGCAATAGTGAGTGGCCGGCCGGGACGAGGGCACCGACGCAATAGTGAGTGGCCGGCCGGGACGAGGGCACCGACGCAATAGTGAGTGGCCGGGACGAGGGCACCGACGCAATAGTGAGTGGCCGGCCGGGACGAGGGCACCGATGCAATAGTGAGTGGCCGGCCGGGACGAGGGCACAATGGTTTGGTCACTGTTTCACTTCACTAGAAAAGGGCGCTTTAGTTCCTCATTCTCCTATCTGGGAAAATCAACCCTTTCCGTCCTGTGTCTCCGTGTCTCTCTCCTTGCTCCCAACACGCCAGACTCTGGTCAGATAAATGCCTCCCGACACGCCAGGCTCTGGTCATATAATTGCCTCCCGACACGCCAGACTCTGGTCAGATAAATGCCTCCCGACACGCCAGACTCTGGTCAGATAAATGCCTCCCGACACGCCAGGCTCTGGTCATATAATTGCCTCCCGACACGCCAGACTCTGGTCAGATAAATGCCTCCCGACACGCCAGGCTCTGGTCATATAAATGCCATACCGACACGCCAGGCTCTGGTCAGATAAATGCCTCCCGACACGCCAGGCTCTGGTCAGATAAATGCCTCCCGACACGCCAGACTCTGGTCAGATAAATGCCTCACGACACGCCAGACTCTGGTCAGATAAATGCTGGTGCGTCACCCCCCCTTGGAGAGGAAAAGGCCAGGACACCGTCACAACATGATGTTCAGATAAACCTCTTTAGCGTTGCTTCAGTTGGCCTTTCTCTTTCCATTTGATCGTGTAACTCAATACTGAACCTTGGCAACAAAAGGATTAAGGACAAAGTCTTGTTTTATTCTCTCTACCAGCGTCACCCTCCCACATCACCATTATCCACTCCTTTACCAAACAACACCGGGCTGTGTGGAGACGGACTGGAGACCTTGGTGTGTACTCTGAGCTTTCATAGACTTATTTGTCTGTCCCCAGGTAGACTGTGTGTGTGTGTACCTGTGTAGACTGTGAATGTAAACAGTCAATACTGCTGTTGTTTATTTTATTTAACCTTTAACTAGGCAAGTCAGTTAAGAACAAATAGTTATTTCCAATGACGGCCCAGTGTATGTCCGTGACCGAGGATATCTGTCTAAGGAAAAGGGGAGCAGTGCACCATGGAAGTGATGGATTGCTCAATCTCTCCCATGTGACTGACACACACACACACACACACACACACACACACACACACACACACACACACACACACACACACACACACACACACACACACACACACACACACACAGGTTTGCATGCTAGCAGCTGAATCTCAGGCCAAAGAGGTGAAGCGGTGTTAGAATGAAACTAATGTCTATTATTGTCATGGTTACTCCTCTGACTGTAGACACTGCTGCTGGAAGGGATGGTCTGTAGGGATGGTCTGTAGGGATGGTCTGTAGGGATGGTCTGTAGGGATGGTCTGTAGGGATGGTCTGTAGGGATGGTCTAGTATATCTACAGGCCACACTGTATAGAGAATAGGGTGCCAGTATATCTACAGGCCACACTGTATAGAGAATAGGGTGCCAGTATATCTACAGGCCACACTGTATAGAGAATAGGGTGCCAGTATATCTACAGGCCACACTGTATAGAGAATAGGGTGCCAGTATATCTACAGGCCACACTGTATAGAGAATAGGGTGCCAGTATATCTACAAGGCCACACTGTATAGAGAATAGGGTGCCAGTATATCTACAGGCCACACTGTATAGAGAATAGGGTGCCAGTATATCTACAGGCCACACTGTATAGAGAATAGGGTGCCAGTATATCTACAGCTGAACACAACAATCTAGCTGCCAATTGATGATAATCAATCATTTGATTTGTTTCCAGTACCCTATTGATTGCCAGTTAGGCTAAGCACATTGGAATTATGAGGCATTTAACAGAATCTATGCTTTATGTCCAACCTCAGGAGGGGGTGTGTGTGTCCGACCTCGGGAGGGTGTGTGTGTGTGTGTCCGACCTCGGGAGGGTGTGTGTGTGTGTGTGTGTCCGACCTCGGGAGGGTGTGTGTGTGTGTGTGTGTGTGTGTGTGTGTGTGTGTGTGTGTGTGTGTGGTGTGTGTGTGTGTGTGTGTGTCCGACCTCGGGAGGGTGTGTGTGTGTGTGTGTGTCCGACCTCGGGAGGGTGTGTGTGTGTGTGTGTGTCCGACCTCGGGAGGGTGTGTGTGTGTGTGTGTGTCCGACCTCGGGAGGGTGTGTGTGTGTGTGTGTGTGTGTGTCCGACCTCGGGAGGGTGTGTGTGTGTGTGTGTGTGTGTGTCCGACCTCGGGAGGGTGTGTGGATGATGTGTGTGTGTGTGTGTGTCCGACCTCGGGAGGGTGCGTGTGTGTGTGTGTGTCCGACCTCGGGAGGGTGCGTGTGTGTGTGTGTGTCCGACCTCGGGAGGGTGCGTGTGTGTGTGTGTGTGTGTGTGTGTGTGTGTGTGTGTCCGACCTCGGGAGGGTGCGTGTGTGTCCGACCTCGGGAGGGTGCGTGTGTGTCCGACCTCGGGAGGGTGCGTGTGTGTCCGACCTCGGGAGGGACGGTGTGTGTGTGCGTGCGTGTCCGACCTCGGGAGGGACGGTGTGTGTGTGCGTGCGTGTCCGACCTCGGGAGGGACGGTGTGTGTACCTTTCTGGGATCAGGACATGATGATATGACACCAGTCTACAGTATTACACCAGTCTACAGTATTACACCAGTCTACAGTATTACACCAGTCTACAGTATAACAACTGATGATATTACACCAGTCTACAGTATTATACCAGTCTACAGTATTATACCAGTCTACAGTATTATACCAGTCTACAGTATTATACCAGTCTACAGTATTACAGCTGATATACACCAGTCTACAGTATTACAGCTGATATACACCAGTCTACAGTATTATACCAGTCTACAGTATTACAGCTGATATACACCAGTCTACAGTATTCCACCAGTCTACAGTATTACACCAGTCTACAGTATTACAGCTGATATACACCAGTCTACAGTATTACAGCTGATATACACCAGTCTACAGTATTACAGCTGATATACACCAGTCTACAGTATTACAGCTGATATACACCAGTCTACAGTATTACAGCTGATATACACCAGTCTACAGTATTACACCAGATATACACCAGTCTACAGTATTACACCAGATATACACCAGTCTACAGTATTCCACCAGTCTACAGTATTCCACCAGTCTACAGTATTCCACCAGTCTACAGTATTCCACCAGTCTACAGTATTCCACCAGTTTACAGTATTCCACCAGTTTACAGTATTCCACCAGTCTACAGTATTATACCAGTCTACAGTATTATACCAGTCTACAGTATTATACCAGTCTACAGTATTATACCAGTCTACAGTATTATACCAGTCTACAGTATTATACCAGTCTACAGTATTCCACCAGTCTACAGTATTATACCAGTCTACAGTATTACACCAGTCTACAGTATTATACCAGTCTAAAGTATTATACCAGTCTACAGTATTACACCAGTCTACAGTATTACACCAGTCTACAGTATTCCACCAGTCTACAGTATTACAGCTGATATACACCAGTCTACAGTATTACACCAGTCTACAGTATTACACCAGTCTACAGTATTACACCAGTCTACAGTATTCCACCAGTCTACAGTATTACAGCTGATATACACCAGTCTACAGTATTACACCAGTCTACAGTATTACACCAGTCTACAGTATTACAGCTGATATACACCAGTCTACAGTATTACAGCTGATATACACCAGTCTACAGTATTACACCAGTCTACAGTATTACACCAGTCTACAGTATTCCAGCACTCTGCTTCACTGTATGATTTGATAACCCATAGAAAGAGAGCCTGCAGTCATTTAGTGGATGATGTGACAAACAGCTTGTCCTTCTTCCCTTAATTTTGAATGACCGAGAGTAGCCCCTTGTCAACTTGACCTGAAGTGACTCTCTCCCTCTCGTGTGTGTGTGTGTGTGTGTGTGTGTGTGTGTGTGTGTGTGTGTGTGTGTGTGTGTGTGTGTGTGTGTGTGTGTGTGTGTGTGTGTGTGTGTGTGTGTGTGTGTGTGTGTGTGTGCACAGTGTTTTCCCTATATGCATCTAGCAGCGGCACATCGCCACTGCAAAACATAAATACGTCTTTAAAACATTTTCAGTGTAAACTTTAAACGACTGAAACCAGATGTAATGTAGAAATAATAATGGAGTTATATATATATATATTAGTAATACATTTTTCAGAACTAACAATCACCAGAATAACAGTCATGGAGAATGTACGAAACGTCCCGGCGTGGGGTCACCATGGATTCAGTTCATGTTTGAGTCACTCCGACAGCATGAGAACAAGGTATAAGCCATGGCAAAATGTAGAGAACTGCTGGAAATTTGCTTTAAAACTTCACATTTTCTCTTTGCCCCATGGCAAAATGTGTAGAAACATTAAACTATGGTTTAAACTGTGACCAACAGATGCATATCTGTATTCCCAGTCCTGTGAAATCCATAGATTAGGGCCTAATGAATTCATTTCAATTGACTGATTTCATTATATGAAGTGTAACTCAGCAAAATCTTGGACATCGTTGCACGGTGATATTTGTGTTCTGTTTACATGTCAGCTCATCTAAGACCCGGGTTCTCAGTGGGACTCAACAGAACCGTGTTCCACTCCTCAGCCAAGAGAACGTGATGAACTGTAATGTACTCCACCCCGTCGTTAGCATTCCACACGGTACACACGGCCTCTCACATGACACCCTAATCCCTCGTGCACTATTTTGGACTCCAATGACCCAAATAATTCCCTACATACCTGTAGTGTACACTATTTATGACCCTGGTCCTAATATGAGCCTAGTCAAAACTAGTTCCCTACTATACAGGGTCTCTTATGTGTGAGTGTCTGGGGGATAGGGGGGTACTAGTGTCTGGGGGGGGGGTACTAGAGTCTGGGGGAGGGGGTACTAGAGTGTCTGGGGGAGGGGGTACTAGAGTGTCTGGGGGGAGGGGGTACTAGAGTGTCTGGGGGGAGGGGGTACTAGAGTGTCTGGGGGAGGGGTACTAGAGTGTCTGGGGGGAGGGGTACTAGAGTGTCTGGGGGAGGGGGTACTAGAGTGTCTGGGGGGAGGGGGTACTGGAGTGTCTGGGGGAGGGGGTACTGGAGTGTCTGGGGGAGGGGGTACTGGAGTGTCTGGGGGAGGGGGTACTGGAGTGTCTGGGGGAGGGTACTGGAGTGTCTGGGGGAGGGTAGGGTACTGGAGTGTCTGGGGGAGGGTACTGGAGTGTCTGGGGGAGGGTACTGGAGTGTCTGGGGGAAGGTACTAGAGTGTCTGGGGGAGGGTACTAGTGTCTGGGGGAGGGTACTAGAGTGTCTGGGGGAGGGTACTAGAGTGTCTGGGGGGTACTAGAGTGTCTGGGGGGTACTAGAGTGTCTGGGGGGGGTACTAGAGTGTCTGGGGGGGTACTAGAGTGTCTGGGGGGTACTAGAGTGTCTGGGGGGGGTACTAGAGTGTCTGGGGGGTACTAGAGTGTCTGGGGGGTACTAGAGTGTCTGGGGGTACTAGAGTGTCTGGGGGGTACTAGAGTGTCTGGGGGGTACTAGAGTGTCTGGGGGGTACTAGAGTGTCTGGGGGGTACTAGAGTGTCTGGGGGGGGTACTAGAGTGTCTGGGGGGTACTAGAGTGTCTGGGGGTACTAGAGTGTCTGGGGGGGCTGTGTACTAGAGTACTAGAGTGTCTGGGGGTACTAGAGTGTCTGGGGGGGTACTAGAGTGTCTGGGGGGGTACTAGAGTGTCTGGGGGGGTGTCTGGTACTAGAGTGTCTGGGGGGGGTCTACAGTACTAGAGTGTCTGGGGGGTACTAGAGTGTCTGGGGGGGGGGGTACTAGAGTGTCTGGGGGGGTACTAGAGTGTCTGGGGGGTACTAGAGTGTCTGGGGGTACTAGAGTGTCTGGGGGGGTACTAGAGTGTCTGGGGGGGGTACTAGTGTCGAGATGTACACAAGGCAGACACTTGAATAGGAGAGTTGAACCACCACCCACAGTCAGTTCAGGCCTGACCCCAAACAACCTGTTGCTGGCACTGACCCACAAGCCCCCGAAATATCACCCAGACAGCTGGGTTGACAACCACCTGCTCGTGTGTGTTGGCTCTGGGGTGAGGCAGAGGGATGCATGGGGTCATCTCTTCTGTGGAGGTGTAGCCTATGTGTGTTCACCCATGGTTACTTATGTGTGGGCAAGTGATTTTTACAGCAAAGGTGTGTGTGTGTGTGCTCGCATGCATGAGAAATGTTTTGTGTGTGCGGCTGTGTGTGTCGGTTTGAGGTATGTGATGAACCAGTCTTGAGGAAGGCTTGGTTCAGTTTGGTTCATGGATAGAGGCTTTCTGCTCCACTCCTTTCCTCTATTTACACAGGAAGTGGACAAGCAGGTTTTCTGAGTAGATAACTGATTGCCCTCTCAGCCTTGTGCACCAACAGATCCTCCCTGTTCCCTGTCCAGCCCTCCGGCTGTATTACACATGTTTATGTTCCTGGACCAGTAAAGGGAGCTATCAGTCTGGTGTGTTGTGGACCAGGGATATGTAGCAGAGCTATCACTCTGGTGTGTTGTGGACCAGGGATACATAGCAGAGCTATCACTCTGGTGTGTTGTGGACCAGGGATACGTAGCAGAGCTATCACTCTGGTGTGTTGTGGACCAGGGATACGTAGCAGAGCTATCACTCTGGTGTGTTGTGGACCAGGGATACGTAGCAGAGCTATCACTCTGGTGTGTTGTTGTGGACCAGGGATACATAGCAGAGCTATCACTCTGGTGTGTGTTGTGGACCAGGGATACATAGCAGAGCTATCACTCTGGTGTGTGTTGTGGACCAGGGATACGTAGCAGAGCTATCACTCTGGTGTGTGTTGTGGACCAGGGATACATAGCAGAGCTATCACTCTGGTGTGTGTTGTGGACCAGGGTTACATAGCAGAGCTATCACTGTGTGTTGTTGTGGACCAGGGATACATAGCAGAGCTATCACTCTGGTGTGTTGTGGACCAGGGATACGTAGCAGAGCTATCACTCTGTTGTTGTGGACCAGGGATACGTAGCAGAGCTATCACTCTGTGTTGTTGTGGACCAGGGATACGTAGCAGAGCTATCACTCTGTGTTGTTGTGGACCAGGGATACGTAGCAGAGCTATCACTCTGGTGTGTTGTTGTGGACCAGGGATACGTAGCAGAGCTATCACTCTGGTGTGTTGTTGTGGACCAGGGATACTTAGCAGAGCTATCACTCTGGTGTGTGTTGTGGACCAGGGATACATAGCAGAGCTATCACTCTGTGTTGTTGTGGTCCAGGGATACATAGCAGAGCTATCACTCTGGTGTGTGTTGTGGACCAGGGATACATAGCAGAGCTATCACTCTGGTGTGTGTTGTGGACCAGGGATACATAGCAGAGCTATCACTCTGGTGTGTTGTGGACCAGGGATACGTAGCAGAGCTATCACTCTGGTGTGTGTTGTGGACCAGGGATACATAGCAGAGCTATCACTCTGTGTTGTTGTGGTCCAGGGATACGTAGCAGAGCTATCACTCTGTTGTTGTGGACCAGGGATACATAGCAGAGCTATCACTCTGTGTTGTTGTGGACCAGGGATACTTAGCAGAGCTATCACTCTGGTGTGTGTTGTGGACCAGGGATACATAGCAGAGCTATCACTCTGTGTTGTTGTGGTCCAGGGATACGTAGCAGAGCTATCACTCTGTTGTTGTGGACCAGGGATACATAGCAGAGCTATCACTCTGTGTTGTTGTGGACCAGGGATACATAGCAGAGCTATCACTCTGGTGTGTTGTGGACCAGGGATACATAGCAGAGCTATCACTGTGTGTTGTTGTGGACCAGGGATACATAGCAGAGCTATCACTCTGGTGTGTGTTGTGGACCAGGGATACATAGCAGAGCTATCACTCTGGTGTGTGTTGTGGACCAGGGATACATAGCAGAGCTATCACTCTGGTGTGTTGTGGACCAGGGATACGTAGCAGAGCTATCACTCTGGTGTGTGTTGTGGACCAGGGATACATAGCAGAGCTATCACTCTGTGTTGTTGTGGACTAGGGATACTTAGCAGAGCTATCACTCTGGTGTGTGTTGTGGACCAGGGATACATAGCAGAGCTATCACTCTGTGTTGTTGTGGTCCAGGGATACGTAGCAGAGCTATCACTCTGTTGTTGTGGACCAGGGATACATAGCAGAGCTATCACTCTGTGTTGTTGTGGACCAGGGATACATAGCAGAGCTATCACTCTGGTGTGTTGTGGACCAGGGATACATAGCAGAGCTATCACTGTGTGTTGTTGTGGACCAGGGATACATAGCAGAGCTATCACTCTGGTGTGTTGTGGACCAGGGATACGTAGCAGAGCTATCACTCTGGTGTGTTGTGGACCAGGGATACGTAGCAGAGCTATCACTCTGTGTTGTTGTGGACCAGGGATACGTAGCAGAGCTATCACTCTGTGTTGTTGTGGACCAGGGATACGTAGCAGAGCTATCACTCTGGTGTGTTGTTGTGGACCAGGGATACTTAGCAGAGCTATCACTCTGGTGTGTTGTTGTGGACCAGGGATACTTAGCAGAGCTATCACTCTGGTGTGTTGTGGACCAGGGATACATAGCAGAGCTATCACTGTGTGTTGTTGTGGTCCAGGGATACATAGCAGAGCTATCACTCTGGTGTGTGTTGTGGACCAGGGATACATAGCAGAGCTATCACTCTGTGTTGTTGTGGTCCAGGGATACGTAGCAGAGCTATCACTCTGGTGTGTTGTGGACCAGGGATACGTAGCAGAGCTATCACTCTGGTGTGTGTTGTGGACCAGGGATACATAGCAGAGCTATCACTCTGTGTTGTTGTGGACCAGGGATACTTAGCAGAGCTATCACTCTGGTGTGTGTTGTGGACCAGGGATACATAGCAGAGCTATCACTCTGTTGTTGTGGACCAGGGATACATAGCAGAGCTATCACTCTGGTGTGTTGTGGACCAGGGATACATAGCAGAGCTATCACTGTGTGTTGTTGTGGACCAGGGATACATAGCAGAGCTATCACTCTGGTGTGTTGTGGACCAGGGATACGTAGCAGAGCTATCACTCTGTGTTGTTGTGGACCAGGGATACGTAGCAGAGCTATCACTCTGTGTTGTTGTGGACCAGGGATACGTAGCAGAGCTATCACTCTGTGTTGTTGTGGACCAGGGATACGTAGCAGAGCTATCACTCTGGTGTGTTGTTGTGGACCAGGGATACGTAGCAGAGCTATCACTCTGGTGTGTGTTGTGAACCAGGGATACGTAGCAGAGCTATCACTCTGGTGTGTGTTGTGGACCAGGGATATGTAGCAGAGCTATCACTCTGTTGTTGTGGACCAGGGATACGTAGCAGAGCTATCACTCTGTGTTGTTGTGGACCAGGGATACGTAGCAGAGCTATCACTCTGTGTTGTTGTGGACCAGGGATATGTAGCAGAGCTATCACTCTGGTGTGTGTTGTGGACCAGGGATACGTAGCAGAGCTATCACTCTGGTGTGTGTTGTGGACCAGGGATACGTAGCAGAGCTATCACTCTGGTGTGTGTTGTGGACCAGGGATACGTAGCAGAGCTGTTTAGTGTTTTAAACAGTCCGTAAGGGGTATTTTCTCCCTCCAGGTCACTGGAGTTAATATGGAGGGGGACTGTGGTTAGAGGGCACCCTGTCACCTACACTCTGAGATGAAGGTTATAAATACTTCATTGGTGGAGATGACTCCCTACATTACTGCCTCTCTATAATTCACAGTCGTCCCTTTACTGTAATGTATCAGTCTGGTGGCAGACAGGACATGTATAATACAACACACACACACACACACACACACACACACACACACACACACACACACACACACACACACACACACACACACACACACACACACACACACACACACACACTCATGAACATGTGCGTTCAGACGGCCTTCTGCTATGCATATACACCATACTGCTCTAGTGTGTAATGAGGAGGCTCCTGTCTATGGCATAGCTGGAGATTAAACAGTGTGTGACATTACAACACACACAGGCCAGGCCATGTTGTTGGACTGCTCTGGAAGTCTGGCTGGGCTTGGTGGGCTTGGGAAATGGGTTAGACATGTATTATAAATACGGCTAGCGTCTCATCTGAACACTGCTAGCTGGCCTCGCACCCCTCTGCTAGCTGGCCTCGCACCCCTCTGCTAGCTGGCCTCGCACCCCTCTGCTAGCTGGCCTCGCACCCCTCTGCTAGCTGGCCTCGCACCCCTTTGCTAGCTGGCCTCGCACCCCTTTGCTAGCTGGCCTCGCACCCCTCTGCTAGCTGGCCTCGCACCCCTCTGCTAGCTGGCCTCGCACCCCTCTGCTAGCTGGCCTCGCACCCCTCTGCTAGCTGGCCTCGCACCCCTCTGTTGCTCCATGAATAAACGGTGTATATAAAGATCTGGTATGCATCATTTAGTAGCCTGGTGCCACTGTTCATCTCTCTCTCTCTGTTTATATATAGTAGCCTGGTGCCACTGTTCATCTCTCTCTCTCTGTTTATATATAGTAGCCTGGTGCCACTGTTCATCTCTCTCTCTCTGTTTATATATAGTAGCCTGGTGCCACTGTTCATCTCTCTCTCTCTGTTTATATATAGTAGCCTGGTGCCACTGTTCATCTCTCTCTCTGTTTATATATAGTAGCCTGGTGCCACTGTTCATCTCTCTCTCTCTGTTTATATATAGTAGCCTGGTGCCACTGTTCATCTCTCTCTCTCTGTTTATATATAGTAGCCTGGTGCCACTGTTCATCTCTCTCTCTCTGTTTATATATAGTAGCCTGGTGCCACTGTTCATCTCTCTCTCTCTGTTTATATATAGTAGCCTGGTGCCACTGTTCATCTCTCTCTCTCTGTTTATATATAGTAGCCTGGTGCCACTGTTCATCTCTCTCTCTCTCTGTTTATATATAGTAGCCTGGTACTACTGTTCATCTCTCTCTCTATATATATCTCTATCTACATTTAGTAGCCTGGTGCCACTGTTCATCTCTCTCTCTCTGTTTATATATAGTAGCCTGGTGCCACTGTTCATCTCTCTCTCTCTGTTTATATATAGTAGCCTGGTGCCACTGTTCATCTCTCTCTCTCTCTGTTTATATATAGTAGCCTGGTGCCACTGTTCATCTCTCTCTCTATATATATCTCTATCTACATTTAGTAGCCTGGAGCCACTGTTCAACTCTCTCTCTGTTTATATATAGTAGCCTGGTGCCACTGTTCATCTCTCTCTCTCTCTGTTTATATATAGTAGCCTGGTGCCACTGTTCATCTCTCTCTCTCTCTGTTTATATATAGTAGCCTGGTGCCACTGTTCATCTCTCTCTCTCTGTTTATATATAGTAGCCTGGTGCCACTGTTCATCTCTCTCTCTCTCTGTTTATATATAGTAGCCTGGTACTACTGTTCCTCTCTCTCTCTCTGTTTATATATAGTAGCCTGGTGCCACTGTTCATCTCTCTCTCTCTCTGTTTATATATAGTAGCCTGGTGCCACTGTTCAACTCTCTCTGTTTATATATAGTAGCCTGGTGCCACTGTTCATCTCTCTCTCTGTTTATATATAGTAGCCTGGTGCCACTGTTCATCTCTCTCTCTCTCTGTTTATATATAGTAGCCTGGTACTACTGTTCATCTCTCTCTCTCTGTTTATATATAGTAGCCTGGTGCCACTGTTCATCTCTCTCTCTCTCTGTTTATATATAGTAGCCTGGTGCCACTGTTCATCTCTCTCTCTCTCTGTTTATATATAGTAGCCTGGTACTACTGTTCCTCTCTCTCTCTCTGTTTATATATAGTAGCCTGGTGCCACTGTTCATCTCTCTCTCTCTCTGTTTATATATAGTAGCCTGGTACTACTGTTCCTCTCTCTCTCTCTGTTTATATATAGTAGCCTGGTGCCACTGTTCATCTCTCTCTCTCTCTGTTTATATATAGTAGCCTGGTGCCACTGTTCCTCTCTCTCTCTCTGTTTATATATAGTAGCCTGGTGCCACTGTTCATCTCCCTCTCTCTCTGTTTATATATAGTAGCCTGGTACTACTGTTCCGCTCTCTCTCTGTTTATATATAGTAGCCTGGTGCCACTGTTCCTCTCTCTCTCTCTCTGTTTATATATAGTAGCCTGGTACTACTGTTCCTCTCTCTCTCTGTTTATATATAGTAGCCTGGTGCCACTGTTCCTCTCTCTCTCTCTCTGTTTATATATAGTAGCCTGGTACTACTGTTCCTCTCTCTCTCTGTTTATATATAGTAGCCTGGTGCCACTGTTCATCTCTCGCTCTCTCTCTGTTTATATATAGTAGCCTGGTGCCACTGTTCCTCTCTCTCTCTGTTTATATATAGTAGCCTGGTACTACTGTTCATCTCTCTCTCTCTCTCTGTGTTTATATATAGTAGCCTGGTACTACTGTTCATCTCTCTCTCTCTCTCTGTTTATATATAGTAGCCTGGTACTACTGTTCATCTCTCTCTCTCTCTCTGTTTATATATAGTAGCCTGGTACTACTGTTAATCTCTCTCTCTCTCTGTGTTTATATATAGTAGCCTGGTACTACTGTTCATCTCTCTCTCTCTCTGTTTATATATAGTAGCCTGGTGCCACTGTTCATCTCTCTCTCTGTTTATATATAGTAGCCTGGTGCCACTGTTCATCTCTCTCTCTCTCTATCTACATAAAGTAAGTGTAGTTTGAGCATCACTGTTCATCTCTATGCTCCTGTTTTCAGATGACTTGGCACCCTGCATCAACCCTCTGGAAGCTTCAGTTGTATGTGAAGAGTGTAAATGGTGAATGGCTACAACTTCTATTTTTAGTGACCATGAATGTTGTGATGTGAAAATAGAATTAACGTTGACAGAAAGCCGTGGGGAGGTTCTGCTGTAGTCAAACTAAATCTATACTGGAGTAGTGTGTGTGTGGGGGGGGGGGGAGGTTCTGCTGTAGTCTAACTAAATCTATACTGGAGTAGTGTGTGTGTGTGGGGGGGTCAGCTTGTAGTCTAACTAAATCTATACTGGAGTAGTGTGTGTGTGTGGGGGGGGGGGGGTCAGCTTGTAGTCTAACTAAATCTATACTGGAGTAGTGTGTGTGGGGGGGGGGGGGGTCAGCTTGTAGTCTAACTAAATCTATACTGGAGTAGTGTGTGTGGGGGGAGGGGGGTCAGCTTGTAGTCTAACTAAATCTATACTGGAGTAGTGTGTGTGTGTGGGGGGGGTCAGCTTGTAGTCAAACTAAATCTATACTGGAGTAGTGTGTGTGTGGGGGGGGGGGTCAGCTTGTAGTCTAACTAAATCTATACTGGAGTAGTGTGTGTGGGGGGGGGGGGGGGTCAGCTTGTAGTCTAACTAAATCTATACTGGAGTAGTGTGTGTGTGTGGGGGGGGGGGGGGGGGGGTCAGCTTGTAGTCTAACTAAATCTATACTGGAGTAGTGTGTGTGTGGGGGGGGTCAGCTTGTAGTCTAACTAAATCTATACTGGAGTAGTGTGTGTGTGGGGGGGGTCAGCTTGTAGTCTAACTAAATCTATACTGGAGTAGTGTGTGGGGGGGGGGGGTCAGCTTGTAGTCAAACTAAATCTATACTGGAGTAGTGTGTGTGTGGGGGGGGGTCAGCTTGTAGTCTAACTAAATCTATACTGGAGTAGTGTGTGTGGGGGGAGGGGGGGGTCAGCTTGTAGTCTAACTAAATCTATACTGGAGTAGTGTGTGTGTGTGGGGGGGGGGGGGGGGTCAGCTTGTAGTCAAACTAAATCTATACTGGAGTAGTGTGTGTGGGGGGTGTGGGGGGTCAGCTTGTAGTCTAACTAAATCTATACTGGAGTAGTGTGTGTGGGGGGGGGGGGTCAGCTTGTAGTCTAACTAAATCTATACTGGAGTAGTGTGTGTGTGGGGGGGGTGTGTGGGGGGGTCAGCTTGTAGTCTAACTAAATCTATACTGGAGTAGTGTGTGTGTGGGGGGGGGGGTCAGCTTGTAGTCTAACTAAATCTATACTGGAGTAGTGTGTGTGGGGGGGGGGGGGGTCAGCTTGTAGTCTAACTAAATCTATACTGGAGTAGTGTGTGTGTGGGGGGGGGGGGTCAGCTTGTAGTCTAACTAAATCTATACTGGAGTAGTGTGTGTGGGGGGGGGGGGGGGGGTCAGCTTGTAGTCTAACTAAATCTATACTGGAGTAGTGTGTGTGGGGGGGTCAGCTTGTAGTCAAACTAAATCTATACTGGAGTAGTGTGTGGGGGGGGGGGGGGGGGGGGTCAGCTTGTAGTCAAACTAAATCTATACTGGAGTAGTGTGTGGGGGGGGGGGTCAGCTTGTAGTCTAACTAAATCTATACTGGAGTAGTGTGTGTGGGGGGGGGGGGTCAGCTTGTAGTCTAACTAAATCTATACTGGAGTAGTGTGTGTGGGGGGGGGGGGTCAGCTTGTAGTCTAACTAAATCTATACTGGAGTAGTGTGTGTGTGGGGGGGGGGTCAGCTTGTAGTCTAACTAAATCTATACTGGAGTAGTGTGTGTGTGTGGGGGGGTCAGCTTGTAGTCTAACTAAATCTATACTGGAGTAGTGTGTGTGTGGGGGGGGGTCAGCTTGTAGTCTAACTAAATCTATACTGGAGTAGTGTGTGTGTGGGGGGGGGTCAGCTTGTAGTCTAACTAAATCTATACTGGAGTAGTGTGTGTGTGTGGGGGGGGGGGGGGGGTCAGCTTGTAGTCTAACTAAATCTATACTGGAGTAGTGTGTGTGTGGGGGGGGGGGGGGGGGGGGGGGGTCAGCTTGTAGTCTAACTAAATCTATACTGGAGTAGTGTGTGGGGGGGGGGGGTCAGCTTGTAGTCTAACTAAATCTATACTGGATACTGGGAGTAGTGTGTGTTGGGGGGGGGTCAGCTTGTAGTCTAACTAAATCTATACTGGAGTAGTGTGTGTGGGGGGGGGTCAGCTTGTAGTCTAACTAAATCTATACTGGAGTAGTGTGTGTGTGGGGGGGGGGGGGGGGTCAGCTTGTAGTCTAACTAAATCTATACTGGAGTAGTGTGTGTGTGGGGGGGTCAGCTTGTAGTCTAACTAAATCTATACTGGAGTAGTGTGTGTGTGGGGGGGGTCAGCTTGTAGTCTAACTAAATCTATACTGGAGTAGTGTGTGTGGGGGGGTCAGCTTGTAGTCTAACTAAATCTATACTGGAGTAGTGTGTGTGTGGGGGGTCAGCTTGTAGTCAAACTAAATCTATACTGGAGTAGTGTGTGTGGGGGGGGGTCAGCTTGTAGTCAAACTAAATCTATACTGGAGTAGTGTGTGTGGGGGGGGGGGGGGGGGGGGGCTTGTAGTCTAACTAAATCTATACTGGAGTAGTGTGTGTGGGGGGGGTCAGCTTGTAGTCTAACTAAATCTATACTGGAGTAGTGTGTGTGTGTGGGGGGGGTCAGCTTGTAGTCTAACTAAATCTATACTGGAGTAGTGTGTGTGGGGGGGGGGGGGTCAGCTTGTAGTCTAACTAAATCTATACTGGAGTAGTGTGTGTGTGGGGGGGGTCAGCTTGTAGTCTAACTAAATCTATACTGGAGTAGTGTGTGTGGGGGGGGGGGTCAGCTTGTAGTCTAACTAAATCTATACTGGAGTAGTGTGTGTGTGTGTGGGGGGGGGGGTCTAACTAAATCTATACTGGTCAGCTTGTAGTCTAACTAAATCTATACTGGAGTAGTGTGTGTGTGTGTGGGGGGGGTCAGCTTGTAGTCTAACTAAATCTATACTGGAGTAGTGTGTGTGTGGGGGGGGGTCAGCTTGTAGTCTAACTAAATCTATACTGGAGTAGTGTGTGTGTGGGGGGGTCAGCTTGTAGTCTAACTAAATCTATACTGGAGTAGTGTGTGTGTGGGGGGGGTCAGCTTGTAGTCAAACTAAATCTATACTGGAGTAGTGTGTGTGTGGGGGGGGGTCAGCTTGTAGTCAAACTAAATCTATACTGGAGTAGTGTGTGTGGGGGGGGGGGGTCAGCTTGTAGTCTAACTAAATCTATACTGGAGTAGTGTGTGTGGGGGGGGGGGGGTCAGCTTGTAGTCTAACTAAATCTATACTGGAGTAGTGTGTGTGTGGGGGGGTCAGCTTGTAGTCTAACTAAATCTATACTGGAGTAGTGTGTGTGTGGGGGGGGGTCAGCTTGTAGTCTAACTAAATCTATACTGGAGTAGTGTGTGTGGGGGGGGGGTCAGCTTGTAGTCTAACTAAATCTATACTGGAGTAGTGTGTGTGGGGGGGGTCAGCTTGTAGTCTAACTAAATCTATACTGGAGTAGTGTGTGTGTGGGGGGGGGTCAGCTTGTAGTCTAACTAAATCTATACTGGAGTAGTGTGTGTGTGGGGGGGGGTCAGCTTGTAGTCTAACTAAATCTATACTGGAGTAGTGTGTGTGGGGGGGGGGGGGGTCAGCTTGTAGTCTAACTAAATCTATACTGGAGTAGTGTGTGTGTGGGGGGGGTCAGCTTGTAGTCTAACTAAATCTATACTGGAGTAGTGTGTGTGTGGGGGGGGTCAGCTTGTAGTCAAACTAAATCTATACTGGAGTAGTGTGTGTGTGTGGGGGGGGGGGTCAGCTTGTAGTCAAACTAAATCTATACTGGAGTAGTGTGTGTGTGTGGGGGGGGGGGGGTCAGCTTGTAGTCTAACTAAATCTATACTGGAGTAGTGTGTGTGTGTGGGGGGGTCAGCTTGTAGTCTAACTAAATCTATACTGGAGTAGTGTGTGTGTGTGGGGGGTCAGCTTGTAGTCAAACTAAATCTATACTGGAGTAGTGTGTGTGTGGGGGGGTCAGCTTGTAGTCAAACTAAATCTATACTGGAGTAGTGTGTGTGGGGGGGGGTCAGCTTGTAGTCTAACTAAATCTATACTGGAGTAGTGTGTGTGTGGGGGGGGGGTCAGCTTGTAGTCTAACTAAATCTATACTGGAGTAGTGTGTGTGTGGGGGGGGGTCAGCTTGTAGTCAAACTAAATCTATACTGGAGTAGTGTGTGTGTGGGGGGGGTCAGCTTGTAGTCTAACTAAATCTATACTGGAGTAGTGTGTGTGTGGGGGGGGGGGTCAGCTTGTAGTCTAACTAAATCTATACTGGAGTAGTGTGTGTGGGGGGGGGGGTCAGCTTGTAGTCAAACTAAATCTATACTGGAGTAGTGTGTGTGTGGGGGGGGGTCAGCTTGTAGTCTAACTAAATCTATACTGGAGTAGTGTGTGTGTGTGGGGGGGGGGGGGGTCAGCTTGTAGTCTAACTAAATCTATACTGGAGTAGTGTGTGTGTGGGGGGGGGTCAGCTTGTAGTCTAACTAAATCTATACTGGAGTAGTGTGTGTGTGGGGGGGGGGGGGGGGGGAGCTTGTAGTCTAACTAAATCTATACTGGAGTAGTGTGTGTGTGGGGGGGGGGTCAGCTTGTAGTCTAACTAAATCTATACTGGAGTAGTGTGTGTGTGGGGGGGGTCAGCTTGTAGTCTAACTAAATCTATACTGGAGTAGTGTGTGTGTGTGTGGGGGGGTCAGCTTGTAGTCTAACTAAATCTATACTGGAGTAGTGTGTGTGTGGGGGGGGTCAGCTTGTAGTCTAACTAAATCTATACTGGAGTAGTGTGTGTGTGGGGGGGGTCAGCTTGTAGTCTAACTAAATCTATACTGGAGTAGTGTGTGTGTGGGGGGGGGGGTCAGCTTGTAGTCTAACTAAATCTATACTGGAGTAGTGTGTGTGTGGGGGGGGTCAGCTTGTAGTCTAACTAAATCTATACTGGAGTAGTGTGTGTGTGTGTGGGGGGGGGGGGGGGGGGGGTCAGCTTGTAGTCTAACTAAATCTATACTGGAGTAGTGTGTGTGGGGGGGGGGGGGGGGGTCAGCTTGTAGTCTAACTAAATCTATACTGGAGTAGTGTGTGTGGGGGGGGGTCAGCTTGTAGTCTAACTAAATCTATACTGGAGTAGTGTGTGTGGGGGGGGGGGGTCAGCTTGTAGTCTAACTAAATCTATACTGGAGTAGTGTGTGTGTGGGGGGGGGGGGTCAGCTTGTAGTCTAACTAAATCTATACTGGAGTAGTGTGTGTGTGGGGGGGGGGGTCAGCTTGTAGTCTAACTAAATCTATACTGGAGTAGTGTGTGGGGGGGGGTCAGCTTGTAGTCTAACTAAATCTATACTGGAGTAGTGTGTGTGTGTGGGGGGGGGGGGGGGGGGTCAGCTTGTAGTCTAACTAAATCTATACTGGAGTAGTGTGTGTGTGGGGGGGGGGGGGGTCAGCTTGTAGTCTAACTAAATCTATACTGGAGTAGTGTGTGTGGGGGGGGGGTCAGCTTGTAGTCTAACTAAATCTATACTGGAGTAGTGTGTGTGGGGGGGGAGGGGGGTCAGCTTGTAGTCTAACTAAATCTATACTGGAGTAGTGTGTGTGGGGGGGGGGGGGTCAGCTTGTAGTCAAACTAAATCTATACTGGAGTAGTGTGTGTGGGGGGGGGGGGGGGGGGGTCAGCTTGTAGTCAAACTAAATCTATACTGGAGTAGTGTGTGTGTGGGGGGTCAGCTTGTAGTCTAACTAAATCTATACTGGAGTAGTGTGTGTGTGGGGGGGGGGGGTCAGCTTGTAGTCTAACTAAATCTATACTGGAGTAGTGTGTGTGGGGGGGGGGGGGGTCAGCTTGTAGTCAAACTAAATCTATACTGGAGTAGTGTGTGTGTGGGGGGGGTCAGCTTGTAGTCAAACTAAATCTATACTGGAGTAGTGTGTGTGTGTGGGGGGGGGGGGGGGGGGTCAGCTTGTAGTCAAACTAAATCTATACTGGAGTAGTGTGTGTGTGGGGGGGGGGTCAGCTTGTAGTCAAACTAAATCTATACTGGAGTAGTGTGTGTGGGGGGGGGGTCAGCTTGTAGTCAAACTAAATCTATACTGGAGTAGTGTGTGTGTGGGGGGGGGTCAGCTTGTAGTCTAACTAAATCTATACTGGAGTAGTGTGTGTGTGTGGGGGGGTCAGCTTGTAGTCAAACTAAATCTATACTGGAGTAGTGTGTGTGTGTGGGGGGGTCAGCTTGTAGTCAAACTAAATCTATACTGGAGTAGTGTGTGTGTGGGGGGGGGGGGGGGGGGGTCAGCTTGTAGTCAAACTAAATCTATACTGGAGTAGTGTGTGTGTGGGGGGTCAGCTTGTAGTCTAACTAAATCTATACTGGAGTAGTGTGTGTGTGGGGGGGTCAGCTTGTAGTCAAACTAAATCTATACTGGAGTAGTGTGTGGGGGGGGTCAGCTTGTAGTCTAACTAAATCTATACTGGAGTAGTGTGTGTGGGGGGGAGTCAGCTTGTAGTCTAACTAAATCTATACTGGAGTAGTGTGTGTGTGGGGGGGGGGGGTCAGCTTGTAGTCTAACTAAATCTATACTGGAGTAGTGTGTGTGTGGGGGGGGGGTCAGCTTGTAGTCAAACTAAATCTATACTGGAGTAGTGTGTGTGTGGGGGGGGGGTCAGCTTGTAGTCTAACTAAATCTATACTGGAGTAGTGTGTGTGTGTGGGGGGGGGAGTAGTGTGTGGTGGGGGGGTCAGCTTGTAGTCAAACTAAATCTATACTGGAGTAGTGTGTGTGTGGGGGGGGTCAGCTTGTAGTCTAACTAAATCTATACTGGAGTAGTGTGTGTGTGGGGGGGTCAGCTTGTAGTCTAACTAAATCTATACTGGAGTAGTGTGTGTGTGGGGGTCAGCTTGTAGTCTAACTAAATCTATACTGGAGTAGTGTGTGTGGGGGGGGGGGTGGTGTGGGGGGTCAGCTTGTAGTCAAACTAAATCTATACTGGAGTAGTGTGTGTGTGGGGGGGGGGGTCAGCTTGTAGTCAAACTAAATCTATACTGGAGTAGTGTGTGTGTGGGGGGGGGTCAGCTTGTAGTCAAACTAAATCTATACTGGAGTAGTGTGTGTGGGGGGGGGGGTCAGCTTGTAGTCAAACTAAATCTATACTGGAGTAGTGTGTGTGTGGGGGGGGGTAGTCAAACTAAATCTATACTGGGTGTGGTCAGCTTGTAGTCTAACTAAATCTATACTGGAGTAGTGTGTGTGTGGGGGGGTCAGCTTGTAGTCAAACTAAATCTATACTGGAGTAGTGTGTGTGTGGGGGGGGGTCAGCTTGTAGTCAAACTAAATCTATACTGGAGTAGTGTGTGTGTGGGGGGGGTCAGCTTGTAGTCAAACTAAATCTATACTGGAGTAGTGTGTGTGGGGGGGGGTCAGCTTGTAGTCAAACTAAATCTATACTGGAGTAGTGTGTGTGTGTGGGGGGGTCAGCTTGTAGTCTAAACTAAATCTATACTGGAGTAGTGTGTGTGTGGGGGGGGTCAGCTTGTAGTCAAACTAAATCTATACTGGAGTAGTGTGTGTGTGGGGGGGGGGGTCAGCTTGTAGTCAAACTAAATCTATACTGGAGTAGTGTGTGTGTGGGGGGGGGGGTCAGCTTGTAGTCAAACTAAATCTATACTGGAGTAGTGTGTGTGTGGGGGGGTCAGCTTGTAGTCAAACTAAATCTATACTGGAGTAGTGTGTGTGTGTGGGGGGGGGTCAGCTTGTAGTCTAACTAAATCTATACTGGAGTAGTGTGTGTGGGGGGGGGGGGTCAGCTTGTAGTCAAACTAAATCTATACTGGAGTAGTGTGTGTGTGGGGGTCAGCTTGTAGTCTAACTAAATCTATACTGGAGTAGTGTGTGTGGGGGGGGGGGGGTCAGCTTGTAGTCAAACTAAATCTATACTGGAGTAGTGTGTGTGTGGGGGGTCAGCTTGTAGTCTAACTAAATCTATACTGGAGTAGTGTGTGTGGGGGGGGGGGTCAGCTTGTAGTCAAACTAAATCTATACTGGAGTAGTGTGTGTGTGGGGGGGGGGGGGGGGGGGTCAGCTTGTAGTCTAACTAAATCTATACTGGAGTAGTGTGTGTGTGTGGGGGGGGGGGGGGGGTCAGCTTGTAGTCAAACTAAATCTATACTGGAGTAGTGTGTGTGGGGGGGGGGGGGGGTCAGCTTGTAGTCTAACTAAATCTATACTGGAGTAGTGTGTGTGGGGGGGGGGGGGGGGTCAGCTTGTAGTCTAACTAAATCTATACTGGAGTAGTGTGTGTGGGGGGGGGTCAGCTTGTAGTCTAACTAAATCTATACTGGAGTAGTGTGTGTGTGTGTGGGGGGGGGGGGGGGTCAGCTTGTAGTCTAACTAAATCTATACTGGAGTAGTGTGTGTGTGGGGGGGGGGGGGTCAGCTTGTAGTCTAACTAAATCTATACTGGAGTAGTGTGTGTGGGGGGGGGTCAGCTTGTAGTCTAACTAAATCTATACTGGAGTAGTGTGTGTGTGGGGGGGGGGGTCAGCTTGTAGTCTAACTAAATCTATACTGGAGTAGTGTGTGTGTGGGGGGGGTCAGCTTGTAGTCTAACTAAATCTATACTGGAGTAGTGTGTGTGGGGGGGGGGGGTCAGCTTGTAGTCTAACTAAATCTATACTGGAGTAGTGTGTGTGTGGGGGGGGGGTCAGCTTGTAGTCTAACTAAATCTATACTGGAGTAGTGTGTGTGTGGGGGGGGGTCAGCTTGTAGTCTAACTAAATCTATACTGGAGTAGTGTGTGTGGGGGGGGGGGTCAGCTTGTAGTCTAACTAAATCTATACTGGAGTAGTGTGTGTGTGGGGGGGGGGGTCAGCTTGTAGTCTAACTAAATCTATACTGGAGTAGTGTGTGTGTGGGGGGGTCAGCTTGTAGTCTAACTAAATCTATACTGGAGTAGTGTGTGTGTGGGGGGGGTCAGCTTGTAGTCTAACTAAATCTATACTGGAGTAGTGTGTGTGTGTGAGACGACATTTATAGTGGTGTATTCTAGTGCTGTTTGTGTCCTGCTCTCTTCTATCTCTCTGACTCTTATTTGCACCTTGTCTCAGTAACACTTCCCCATTGAATCTGTTCTCATTCTGTCTCTGTCTCTGTCTGTCTCTGTCTGTCTCTGTCTGTCTCTGTCTGTCTGTCTCTGTCTGTCTCTGTCTGTCTCTGTCTGTCTCTGTCACTTGGTCAAACTTTTTTTTTTGTCACCTGAAATTGTCGTTCTCTCTGAGTCCACTAGTGAGTCTCCCTTTCCCTTGTTTCTTTTAGAAATTATATGTTGTCCCTGCTTTGTGTTGAGCTGTACCATGGGATAGATGGTGTGTTGAGCTGTACCATGGGATAGATGGTGTGTTGAGCTGTACCATGGGATAGATGGTGTGTTGAGCTGTACCATGGGATAGATGATATGTTGAGCTGTACCATGGGATAGATGGTATGTTGAGCTGTACCATGGGATAGATGATATGTTGAGCTGTACCATGGGATAGATGGGGTGTTGAGCTGTACCATGGGATAGATGGTGTGTTGAGCTGTACCATGGGATAGATGATATGTTGAGCTGTACCATGGGATAGATGATATGTTGAGCTGTACCATGGGATAGATGGTGTGTTGAGCTGTACCATGGGATAGATGGTGTGTTGAGCTGTACCATGGGATAGATGATATGTTGAGCTGTACCATGGGATAGATGGTATGTTGAGCTGTACCATGGGATAGATGTTATGTTGAGCTGTACCATGGGATAGATGATGTGTTGAGCTGTACCATGGGATAGGTGGTATGTTGAGCTGTACCATGGGATAGGTGGTATGTTGAGCTGTACCATGGGATAGATGATGTGTTGAGCTGTACCATGGGATAGATGGTATGTTGAGCTGTACCATGGGATAGATGGTATGTTGAGCTGTACCATGGGATAGATGATATGTTGTCCCTGCTTTGAGTGTTGAGCTGTACCATGGGATAGATGTTATGTTGAGCTGTACCATGGGATAGATGTTATGTTGAGCTGTACCATGGGATAGATGTTATGTTGAGCTGTACCATGGGATAGATGGTATGTTGAGCTGTACCATGGGATAGGTGATATGTTGAGCTGTACCATGGGATAGGTGATATGTTGAGCTGTACCATGGGATAGATGGTATGTTGAGCTGTACCATGGGATAGATGGTATGTTGAGCTGTACCATGGGATAGATGATATGTTGTCCCTGCTTTGAGTGTTGAGCTGTACCATGGGATAGATGGTATGTTGAGCTGTACCATGGGATAGATGCTATGTTGAGCTGTACCATGGGATAGATGGTATGTTGAGCTGTACCATGGGATAGATGGTATGTTGAGCTGTACCATGGGATAGATGGTATGTTGAGCTGTACCATGGGATAGATGGTATGTTGAGCTGTACCATGGGATAGATGGTATGTTGAGCTGTACCATGGGATAGACCCCTATCGAATATGAATATACAGTATGTACGTGTGGGGACTCTGTTGTTCCCCATCATTACAGGACAGGGTTTTCATGTTGTCCCAGTTCTGCTGCAACCTACTTACTATTTATTCAGAACAGACCTTCCCCTACAGTCACAGCGTGTCACAGCGTGTCAGCTCCTGGAGGCAGGGAAGAAGGCCTGGCTAGATAACAGGTCAAGCCTGATGGAGGCAGGGAAGAAGGCCTGGCTAGATAACAGGTCAAGCCTGATGGAGGCAGGGAAGAAGGCCTGGCTAGATAACAGGTCAAGCCTGATGGTGGCAGGGAAGGAGGCCTGGCTAGATAACAGGTCAAGCCTGATGGAGGCAGGGAAGAAGGCCTGGCTAGATAACAGGTCAAGCCTGATGGTGGCAGGGAAGGAGGCCTGGCTAGATAACAGGTCAAGCCTGATGGTGGCAGGGAAGAAGGCCTGGCTAGATAACAGGTCAAGCCTGATGGAGGCAGGGAAGAAGGCCTGGCTAGATAACAGGTCAAGCCTGATGGAGGCAGGGAAGAAGGCCTGGCTAGATAACAGGTCAAGCCTGATGGAGGCAGGGAAGAAGGCCTGGCTAGATAACAGGTCAAGCCTGATGGAGGCAGGGGAGGAGGCCTGGCTAGATAACAGGTCAAGCCTGATGTTGGCAGGGAAGAAGGCCTGGCTACATAACAGGTCAAGCCTGATGGAGGCAGGGGAGGAGGCCTGGCTAGATAACAGGTCAAGCCTGATGGAGGCAGGGAAGGAGGCCTGGCTACATAACAGGTCAAGCCTGATGGCGGCAGGGGAGACTGGCATTGTACAGGCCACCTGTGTGTGTGTGTGTGTGTGTGTGTGTGTGTGTGTGTGTGTGTGTGTGTGTGTGTGTGTGTGTGTGTGTGTGTGTGTGTGTGTGTGTGTGTGTGTGTGTGTGTGTGTGTGTAGCAGGCCTGCATGGTGTGTGTGATGATATATGCCTGTCTCTGGCATATTTAGCCCCCCCCCCTCACCTCACTGATTATTGTAATTGGTTTCTGCCTGTGTAGTAGGGAGTGTCTCACTCTCTCTCACACACACACACACACACACACACACACACACACACACACACACACACACACACACACACACACACACACACACACGGTTGTTAATTAGGAAGTGAGCCACACTGGGCTCCTTCCCAAATAGTACCCTATTCCCTGTTTACTGCAGGGCCCATAAGCTGCTATTGGGACATCGTTGGGATGGGAGAATGGCTTTAAACCATACAAAGCATGTCTGGGGTTGGAAAACTCAAAGCAGATAGAAATTGCCATAAGCCAGGTCACACCAATCAATGGTTTATTAATTAGCTGTGTGTGTGTGTGAGAGAGAAACTGATATTCAGTTTGTAGGGCAATGGGCCCTGAGTGGAACATCGATCTGGGGGGGTGGGTCTGTTGTTCTGACTGGGGAGTCTGTTGTTCTGACTGGGGGAGTCTGTTGTTCTGACTGGGGAGTCTGTTGTTCCGTCTGTTGTTCCGACTGGGGGAGTCTGTTGTTCCGACTGGGGAGTCTGTTGTTCCGACTGGGGGGTCTGTTGTTCCGACTGGGGGTCTGTTGTTCCGACTGGGGGGTCTGTTGTTCCGACTGGGGGTCTGTTGTTCCGACTGGGGGTCTGTTGTTCCGACTGGGGGGTCTGTTCCGACTGGGGGGTCTGTTCCGACTGGGGGTCTGTTGTTCCGACTGGGGGGTCTGTTCCGACTGGGGGGGTCTGTTCCGACTGGGGGGGTCTGTTCCGACTGGGGGAGGTCTGTTGTTCCGACTGGGGTCTGTTCCGACTGGGGTTCTGTTCTAACAGGGTGTTCTTGTGTTCTCAGAGACCCAATGCGCTGGAGTTGCAGAAAGCGACTGATGGAGAGGAGGAGGAGAGAGATGGAGGGATGGACTCTACCTCTGCAGGGGAGGAGGACTTGAAGACTCCAGACGAGGGCTTCATGGGCATGACGCCTCTACTACAAGCCCACCACGCCATGGAGAAGATGGAGGAGTTTGTTCACAAGGTCAGTCTCTCTCTCACTCCCACACACTGGTCCCCCAAAGTCTCACCTTGGACATACACTACATGACTAACCAGTACCCCCTCACATTGACTCTGTACCGGTTCCCCCTCACATTGACTCTGTACCGGTTCCCCCTCACATTGACTCTGTACCGGTTCCCCCTCACATTGACTCTGTACCGGTTCCCCCTCACATTGACTCTGTACCGGTTCCCCCTCACATTGACTCTGTACCGGTTCCCCCTCACATTGACTCTGTACCGGTTCCCCCTCCACATTGACTCTGCACCGGTTCCCCCTGCACATTGACTCTGTACCGGTTCCCCCTCACATTGGCTCTGTACCGGTTCCCCCTGCACATTGGCTCTGTACCGGTTCCCCCTGCACATTGACTCTGTACCGGTTCCCCCTCACATTGACTCTGCACCGGTTCCCCCTCACATTGGCTCTGCACCGGTTCCCCCTCACATTGGCTCTGCACCGGTTCCCCCTCACATTGGCTCTGCACCGGTTCCCCCTCACATTGGCTCTGCACCGGTTCCCCCTCACATTGGCTCTGCACCGGTTCCCCCTCACATTGGCTCTGCACCGGTTCCCCCTCACATTGGCTCTGCACCGGTTCCCCCTCACATTCTCTGCACCGGTTCCCCCTCACATTGGCTCTGTACCGGTTCCCCCTCACATTCTCTTCACCGGTTCCCCCTCACATTCTCTTCACCGGTTCCCTCTGTACAGCCTTTTCTCTGTAAAGTGCACCACTTTTGATGAGGGGGACATTTAGACCAGTTTATTCAGCCTGTCATTATCAGAGAGGTTTGTTCATCTCTCTCTGTCACCCCAGTGGGTTATGTGGCAACAGGGAGGTTATATACAGTAACTTATCCAATAGAACAAATGTATCTTTTGCTAAATGTTTAGCTGTGTGTCTGTTGCTAAATGTTTAGCTGTGTGTGTCTGTTGTTAAATGTTTAGCTGTGTGTGTCTGTTGCTAAATGTTTAGCTGTGTGTGTCTGTTGCTAAATGTTTTGCTGTGTGTGTCTGTTGCTAAATGTTTAGTTGTGTGTGTCTGTTGCTAAATGTTTAGCTGTGTGTGTCTGTTGCTAAATGTTTAGCTGTGTGTGTCTGTTGCTAAATGTTTAGCTGTGTGTGTCTGTTGCTAAATGTTTTGCTGTGTGTGTCTGTTGCTAAATGTTTTGCTGTGTGTGTCTGTTGCTAAATGTTTTGCTGTGTGTGTCTGTTGCTAAATGTTTAGCTGTGTGTGTCTGTTGCTAAATGTTTAGCTGTGTGTGTCTGTTGCTAAATGTTTTGCTGTGTGTGTCTGTTGCTAAATGTTTAGTTGTGTGTGTCTGTTGCTAAATGTTTAGCTGTGTGTGTCTGTTGCTAAATGTTTAGCTGTGTGTGTCTGTTGCTAAATGTTTAGCTGTGTGTGTCTGTTGCTAAATGTTTTGCTGTGTGTGTCTGTTGCTAAATGTTTTGCTGTGTGTGTCTGTTGCTAAATGTTTTGCTGTGTGTGTCTGTTGCTAAATGTTTAGCTGTGTGTGTCTGTTGCTAAATGTTTTGCTGTGTGTGTCTGTTGCTAAATGTTTTGCTGTGTGTGTCTGGTGCTAAATGTTTTGCTGTGTGTGTCTGTTGCTAAATGTTTTGCTGTGTGTGTCTGTTGCTAAATGTTTTGCTGTGTGTGTGCCCGACTGAACACGGCCCTGCAATATGTACTCTGTGATGCCTAACCTCTAGAACGGGGGCCAACTAGAAATGGACCTACGCTATGGACCTTACGCTGCTCACAATCCCTCAGTTGATGGAGACAGACATCTAACTTGTGCTGAAATGGCGAACAGCAGGCTTTCAATTACAGAAATAAATCACTTGATGACTCAGAATTAGTCAACAACAACTGTTTCTCTCTCCTGTGCCCACCCCTATAGGCTCTGGTCTAAAGTAGTGCACTATATAGGGAATAGGGCTCTGGTCTAAAGTAGTGCACTATATAGGGAATAGGGTTCTGTTCTAAAGTAGTGCACTATATAGGGAATATGGCTCTGGTCTAAAGTAGTGCACTATATAGGGAATAGGGCTCTGGACTAAAGTAGTGCGCTATACACTATACACACACCTCACATTTCCCTCCTCCTCCAACACTATACACACACCTCACATTTCCCTCCTCTATCATCCCCATACACACACCTCACATTTCCCTCCTCTATCATCCCCATACACACACCTCACATTTCCCTCTATCATCCCCATACACACACCTCACATTTCCCTCCTCTATCATCCCCATACACACACCTCACATTTCCCTCCTCTATCATCCCCATACACACACCTCACATTTCCCTCCTCTATCATCCCCATACACAGATATGATCCGGGTGTTCATTCACCCTGAACATCAAATGGAAATGAGAGAGAAACACACGAAAGAGAACACTCTTTTTATTCCCCTCGGTTGTGTCATTTTATTTGTAACTCAAGTTCAATCCCGCGTCGGAGGAAAACCTAACGAAGTGCTTTTCCGCGCCTCTTCCCTGTGTCTTCTCCCTAGGTGTGGGAAGGCCGGTGGCGAGTCATTCCTCATGACGTGCTGCCTGAGTGGCTGAAGGATAACGAGTATCTCCGCCACGGGCACCGGCCGCCCATGCCCTCCTTCAGGGCCTGCTTCAAGAGCATCTTCAGGATCCACACTGAGACTGGCAACATCTGGACTCACCTGCTGGGTAAGAGAGTGGTGGGGGTGGGGGTGGGACACAATCACTGACACACACCAAGCTAGTCACCTGCTGGGTAAGAGAGTGGTCGGGGGGGACACAATCACTGACACACACCAAGCTAGTCACCTGCTGGGTAAGAGAGTGGTGGGGGTGGGGGTGGAACACAATCACTGACACACACCAAGCTAGTCACCTGCTGGGTAAGAGAGTGGTCGGGGGGGGGGACACAATCACTGACACACACCAAGCTAGCATTTAAATTGAAATATATTTTTCAAACAAAGCTAGTAAATGAATGTCATTTGATGGTGACATTTACTTTGGTTTGAGTGATATAACAGCTAAATAGATCACACTACACCCTTAGAAACCCACAGCTAATTAGATCACGCTACACCCTTAGAAACTCACAGCTAATTAGATCACGCTACACCCTTAGAAACTCACAGCTAATTAGATCACGCTACACCCTTAGAAACCCACAGCTAATTAGATCACGCTACACCCTTAGAAACCCACAGCTAAATAGATCACACTACACCCTTAGAAACCCACAGCTAAATAGATCACACTACACCCTTAGAAACCCACAGCTATTTAGATCACAGTACACCCTTAGAAACCCACAGCTATTTAGATCACAGTACACCCTTAGAAACCCACAGCTAATTAGATCACAGTACACCCTTAGAAACCCACAGCTAATTAGATCACAGTACACCCTTAGAAACCCACAGCTAATTAGATCACACTACACCCTTAGAAACCCACAGCTAATTAGATCACGCTACACCCTTAGAAACCCACAGGGTGGGGGGGGTGGGGTGGTAGAGGTGCACAGCTGAGCCAGACACAGAGGATAAAACAGTGTTTAATACTATGTGTTGTCTCTTAACAGAGTAGCATGGTTAATCTGCCATGTTGGAACGTCCTGCCCTAATCACTAGTAATGGTGTTAACGTTCCCCGCTCTGCTCGAGCACTCTGCTGCATCCTGACGGGTTTAAGACCACACACACACACACACACACACACACACACACACACACACACACACACACACACACACACACACACACACACACACACACACACACACACACACACACACACACACACACACACACACACACACACACACACACACACACACACACACACACACACAGAGTCAGACTAAGGACCAGCCAATACACAGACTAACATGAGGTCCCTGCTCACACGTGCAGAAATGATTGAATAATATGGGAGCACAGGGCAAACCATGCACACACACACACACACACTCTCTTCCGCTCCAGAGCAGATGCGTTGGGCTTTAAATAAGGACAGGACCTCTGAGTAAACGGAGAACTGAGTATTCACATAGACCCATTTAGCTGGGTTAGGGTTGGAACCATTTAGCTGGGTTAGGGTTGGAACCATTTAGCTGGGTTAGGGTTGGAACCATTTAGCTGGGTTAGGGTTGGAACCATTTAGCTGGGTTAGGGTTGGAACCATTTAGCTGGGTTAGGGTTGGACCCATTTAGATTGGGTTAGGGTTGGAACCATTTAGATTGGGTTAGGGTTGGAACCATTTAGCTGGGTTAGGGTTGGAACCATTTAGCTGGGTTAGGGTTGGAACCATTTAGCTGGGTTAGGGTTGGAACCATTTAGCTGGGTTAGGGTTGGAACCATTTAGCTGGGTTAGGGTTGGAACCATTTAGCTGGGTTAGGGTTGGAACCATTTAGCTGGGTTAGGGTTGGACCCATTTAGATTGGGTTAGGGTTGGAACCATTTAGATTGGGTTAGGGTTGGAACCATTTAGCTGGGTTAGGGTTGGAACCATTTAGCTGGGTTAGGGTTGGAACCATTTAGCTGGGTTAGGGTTGGAACCATTTAGATTGGGTTAGGGTTGGACCCATTTAGATTGGGTTAGGGTTGGACCCACTTTAGATTGGGTTAGGGTTGGACCCACTTTAGATTGGGTTAGGGTTGGACCCACTTTAGATTGGGTTAGGGTTGGACCCACTTTAGATTGGGTTAGGGTTGGACCCATTTAGATTGGGTTAGGGTTGGACCCACTTTAGATTGGGTTAGGGTTGGACCCACTTAGATTGGGTTAGGGTTGGACCCATTTAGATTGGGTTAGGGTTGGACCCATTTAGATTGGGTTAGGGTTGGACCCATTTAGATTGGGTTAGGGTTGGACCCATTTAGATTGGGTTAGGGTTGGACCCACTTTAGATTGGGTTAGGGTTGGACCCACTTTAGATTGGGTTAGGGTTGGACCCACTTTAGATTGGGTTAGGGTTGGACCCACTTTAGATTGGGTTAGGGTTGGACCCACTTTAGATTGGGTTAGGGTTGGACCCACTTTAGATTGGGTTAGGGTTGGACCCACTTTAGATTGGGTTAGGGTTGGACCCATTTAGCTGGGTTAGGGTTGGACCCATTTTAGATTGGGTTAGGGTTGGACCCATTTAGATTGGGTTAGGGTTGGAACCATTTAGCTGGGTTAGGGTTGGAACCATTTTAGATTGGGTTAGGGTTGGAACCATTTTAGATTGGGTTAGGGTTGGAACCATTTAGCTGGGTTAGGGTTGGACCCATTTTAGATTGGGTTAGGGTTGGACCCATTTAGCTGGGTTAGGGTTGGACCCATTTTAGATTGGGTTAGGGTTGGACCCATTTAGATTGGGTTAGGGTTGGACCCATTTAGCTGGGTTAGGGTTGGACCCATTTAGCTGGGTTAGGGTTGGACCCATTTAGCTGGGTTAGGGTTGGACCCATTTAGCTGGGTTAGGGTTGGACCCATTTTAGATTGGGTTAGGGTTGGAACCATTTTAGATTGGGTTAGGGTTGGACCCATTTTAGATTGGGTTAGGGTTGGAACCATTTAGCTGGGTTAGGGTTGGACCCATTTTAGATTGGGTTAGGGTTGGACCCATTTAGCTGGGTTAGGGTTGGACCCATTTTAGATTGGGTTAGGGTTGGACCCATTTAGCTGGGTTAGGGTTGGAACCATTTAGCTGGGTTAGGGTTGGAACCATTTAGCTGGGTTAGGGTTGGAACCATTTAGATTGGGTTAGGGTTGGAACCATTTTAGATTGGGTTCGGGTTGGACCCATTTAGCTGGCAGCCCTCCATAGCTTTGTCCTGGTGAACATCCAACAGAACAAAGAACACGCACAACAACAACCTATCATTGTAGCCAGGGGTCAGGAGTCTCTGCCTGACCTTGGGATTTTACCCGGCCTCTTTAGGCCTAGAACATTCTTGGACCCAGAGTTTTTCCCTGGTTATGTTAGTCAGGAAAAACTCCAGGTCTGAGTCATTAGATAGTCTCTCTCTCTTCCTCATATCTGTTTATATTTACTGTCATCTGAAAGCAGGGAGATGAGACTGCATGACAGTCACATTAGTCAGGAAAAACTCCAGCCCCCAATCACAATAACAATGAAACCACAGACCGATGTAGAAACCGTAGTACAACAGTTGTCTGAAAGCAGAAAGAAGCCCACTGTCCTTTTGAGAATGGGGACAGGGGGTTGTGGCGTTATGGCAGGGTCTACCCACTGAGGTCTGGCAGTGTTTACATACCCACTGAGGTCTGGCGGGGTCTACGTACCCACTGAGGTCTGGCGGGGTCTGGTACCCACTGAGGTCTGGCGGGGTCTACGTACCCACTGAGGTCTGGCGGGGTCTACGTACCCACTGAGGTCTGGCGGGGTCTACGTACCCACTGAGGTCTGGCGGGGTCTACGTACCCACTGAGGTCTGGCGGGGTCTACGTACCCACTGAGGTCTGGCGGGGTCTACGTACCCACTGAGGTCTGGCGGGGTCTACGTACCCACTGAGGTCTGGCGGGGTCTACGTACCCACTGAGGTCTGGCGGGGTCTACGTACCCACTGAGGTCTGGCGGGGTCTACGTCGGGGTCTACGTACCCACTGAGGTCTGGCGGGGTCTACGTACCCACTGAGGTCTGGCGGGGTCTACGTACCCACTGAGGTCTGGCGGGGTCTGCGTGACCACTGAGGTCTGGCGGGGTCTACGTACCCACTGAGGTCTGGCGGGGTCTACGACCCACTGAGGTCTGGCGGGGTCTACGACCCACTGAGGTCTGGCGGGGTCTTTCCACTGAGGTCTGGCGGGGTCTACGTTGAGGTCTGGCGGGGTCTACGTACCCACTGAGGTCTGGCGGGGTCTACGTACCCACTGAGGTCTGGCGGGGTCTACGTACCCACTGAGGTCTGGCGGGGTCTACGTACCCACTGAGGTCTGGCGGGGTCTACGTACCCACTGAGGTCTGGCGGGGTCTTACCCACTGAGGTCTGGCGGGGTCTACGTACCCACTGAGGTCTGGCGGGGTCTACGTACCCACTGAGGTCTGGCGGGGTCTACGTACCCACTGAGGTCTGGCGGGGTCTACGTACCCACTGAGGTCTGGCGGGGTCTACGTGCCCACTGAGGTCTGGCGGGGTCTACGTACCCACTGAGGTCTGGCGGGGTCTACGTACCCACTGAGGTCTGGCGGGGTCTACGTACCCACTGAGGTCTGGCGGGGTCTACGTACCCACTGAGGTCTGGCGGGGTCTACGTACCCACTGAGGTCTGGCGGGGTCTACGTACCCACTGAGGTCTGGCGGGGTCTACGTACCCACTGAGGTCTGGCGGGGTCTACGTACCCACTGAGGTCTGGCGGGGTCTACGTACCCACTGAGGTCTGGCGGGGTCTACGTACCCACTGAGGTCTGGCGGGGTCTACGTACCCACTGAGGTCTGGCGGGGTCTACGTACCCACTGAGGTCTGGCGGGGTCTACGTACCCACCGAGGTCTGGCGGGGTCTCGTACCCACCGAGGTCTGGCGGGGTCTACGTACCCACCGAGGTCTGGCGGGGTCTACGTGAGGTCTGGCGGGGTCTACGTACCCACCGAGGTCTGGCGGGGTCTACGTACCCACCGAGGTCTGGCGGGGTCTACGTACCCACCGAGGTCTGGCGGGGTCTACGTACCCACCGAGGTCTGGCGGGGTCTACGTACCCACCGAGGTCTGGCGGGGTCTCGTGAGGTCTGGCGGGGTCTACGTACCCACCGAGGTCTGGCGGGGTCTACGTACCCACCGAGGTCTGGCGGGGTCTACGTACCCACCGAGGTCTGGCGGGGTCTACGTACCCACCGAGGTCTGGCGGGGTCTACGTACCCACCGAGGTCTGGCGGGGTCTACGTACCCACCGAGGTCTGGCGGGGTCTACGTACCCACCGAGGTCTGGCGGGGTCTACGTACCCACCGAGGTCTGGCGGGGTCTACGTACCCACCGAGGTCTGGCGGGGTCTACGTACCCACCGAGGTCTGGCGGGGTCGGAGGTCTGGCGGGGTCTACGTACCCACCGAGGCCTGGCGGGGTCTACCCACCGAGGCCTGGCGGGGTCTACGTACCCACCGAGGCCTGGCGGGGTCTACGTGAGGCCTGGCGGGGTCTACGTACCCACCGAGGCCTGGCGGGGTCTACGTACCCACCGAGGCCTGGCGGGGTCTACGTACCCACCGAGGCCTGGCGGGGTCTGGAGGCCTGGCGGGGTCTACGTACCCACCGAGGCCTGGCGGGGTCTGGAGGCCTGGCGGGGTCTACGTACCCACCGAGGCCTGGCGGGGTCTACGCACCCACCGAGGCCTGGCGGGGTCTCACGTGAGGCCTGGCGGGGTCTACGTACCCACCGAGGCCTGGCGGGGTCTACGTACCCACCGAGGCCTGGCGGGGTCTACGTACCCACCGAGGCCTGGCGGGGTCTACGTACCCACCGAGGCCTGGCGGGGTCTACGTACCCACCGAGGCCTGGCGGGGTCTACGTACCCACCGAGGCCTGGCGGGGTCTACGTACCCACCGAGGCCTGGCGGGGTCTACGTACCCACCGAGGCCTGGCGGGGTCTACGTACCCACCGAGGCCTGGCGGGGTCTACGTACCCACCGAGGCCTGGCGGGGTCTACGTACCCACCGAGGCCTGGCGGGGTCTACGTACCCACCGAGGCCTGGCGGGGTCTACGTACCCACCGAGGCCTGGCGGGGTCTACGTACCCACCGAGGCCTGGCGGGGTCTACGTACCCACCGAGGCCTGGCGGGGTCTACGTACCCACCGAGGCCTGGCGGGGTCTACGTACCCACCGAGGCCTGGCGGGGTCTACGTACCCACCGAGGCCTGGCGGGGTCTACGTACCCACCGAGGCCTGGCGGGGTCTACGTACCCACCGAGGCCTGGCGGGGTCTACGTACCCACCGAGGCCTGGCGGGGTCTACGTACCCACCGAGGCCTGGCGGGGTCTACGTACCCACCGAGGCCTGGCGGGGTCTACGTACCCACTGAGGTCAGTGTGGCTGGCAGAGGGAAGTAACTCACTGTATTTATCTCATCTGGTGAATCTGTTGCGTCGTGTGACTCAGATTACTGACCCCCTTCCCCCCCGGGAAATAACCTTTTGGTTTTGGCTCTGGCACCACACAGCTGATTCAAATCATCAGTTTGATGTGTTGTTTATTTCAATCAGCTGTGTGATGCTGGTTAAACACCAAAACATGCCCCGGGACCTGGTTTGAGAAACCCTGGACTAGAGGACACAGGCCCCCCCTCTGGCTGGTAGAGGACACAGCCCCCCCCCCTCTGGCTGGTAGAGGACAAGTAGAGGACACAGCCCCCCCCCTCCAGCTGTAGAGGACACACCCATATTGTTACTCAGCCTGACTGAATCGAGGGGGGGGAACCCATCACACCTCATGTTCACACAAACAAAGTGCGTTCTCTACCCACCACTACCACCTAGTGTTCACTTTTAGTATCACAACTCAGATCGTTTAGTCTCTTCCCACAGTCACTGACAAGCGAGACTACAAATTATTAAAAAATCAGACATGTTTTTATAAATCTATACTATCTGTGACAACTCAGTAAGGGTTGAGCTGGCTAGGATTCAGTATGTATTCAACTGATAGATCAGACTGACTCTCTCTCTCCCCTTCCCTCCATCTCATCTCTCTCCCCTTCCCTCCATCTCATCTCTCTCCCCTTCCCTCCCTCCCTCCCTCCATCTCATCTCTCTCCCCTTCCCTCCATCTCATCTCTCTCCCCTTCCCTCCCTCCCTCCATCTCATCTCTCTCCCTTTCCCTCCCTCCCTCCATCTCATCTCTCTCCCCTTCCCTCCCTCCCTCCATCTCATCTCTCTCCCTTCCCTCCCTCCCTCCATCTCATCTCTCTCCCCTTCCCTCCCTCCCTCCATCTCATCTCTCTCCCCTTCCCTCCCTCCCTCCATCTCATCTCTCTCCCCTTCCCTCCCTCCCTCCATCTCATCTCTCTCCCCTTCCCTCCCTCCCTCCATCTCATCTCTCTCCCCTTCCCTCTCTCTCCTTCCTCCAGGCTGTCTGTTCTTCCTGTGCCTGGGCATCATGTATATGTTTCGTTCCAACATGTACTTTGCTGCCCCGTTCCAGGAGAAGATAGTGATCGGTATCTTCTTCATCGGGGCCATCCTGTGTCTGTCCTTCTCTTGGCTCTTCCACACCGTCTACTGCCACTCTGAGGGCGTCTCTCGTGTCTTCTCCAAGTAAGACCTTGGTTACGTTTGCCTTTCGTGCACCTGACTCCTGACTGCACCACACGTGTTGATAGTAGAACCAGTGCCAAATACTTGATTTGGGGGGGTAGACTTTGTCTTTGCACTTTTGGGACTATTCCGTTGGTTGAAGCAGTTGATGGAACAGATGTTTAGTCAGTGGTCTAACCTTTGGTCTCTCTCTCTGTCTCTCTCTCTATATATATATATATATATATATATAAAACAAAATATTTCAAATAGCTTTATTGGCATGACGTCACAATGTAGATGTTCCCTAAGCGTTACTTTGGAAAAGGAATGATTGATTAACACTTAGTTTCTCTGATCCAGATCATTCATCTGTCTGTCTCTCTCTCCAGACTGGACTACTCTGGCATAGCCTTCCTGATCATGGGCTCCTTTGTTCCATGGCTCTACTACTCGTTCTACTGCTCTCCCAACCCCAGGTTAATCTACCTGGTAGTAGTCTGTATACTAGGAGTCTCTGCCATCATCGTCTCACAGTGTGACTTCTTCGCTAAGCCACAGTACCGCGGCGTCAGAGCAGGTCAGTCACTGGGTCTATGTGCCCTTTTTGTTTTGGAATCCAAACTGTGTGAATGAATGTTTTCTCAGATCCTTTCAGTTTCATCTATGTTTCCATCTTGGTTTTGTGTATCAGTCTCTACTCCCCTGCCCAAAGTATTCTATTAACATAGCTAGCTGTAGCTCTGGTGAATTCCTCACCTCTCTCTCTCCCTCCTCCCTCAGTCTCCTGCTGGGTCTCCTGCCAGTAGAGGGCCCAGCAGGGCCTCACTAGGCCCTAAAACAATGAGCCAAGACTGGGATCTCCTCCCTCTTGCTCCTCCTCATCTCCCTTCCACGTGCCAGGCTGCCCTCAAGCTGGCTGTCTTTCCTCCTCCCACACATACCCTCTCCCTCTTCCCTCTCTTCCTCCCCTCCCCCACACAGACACACAGACCCTCCCCCCACACAGACACACAGACCCTCTCCCTCTCTTCCTCCCCTCCCCCTACACACACACAGACCCTCTCCCTCCTCCCTCTTCCTCCCCTCCTCCACACAGACCCTCTCCCTCCTCCCTCTCTTCCTCCCCTCCCCCACACAGACTCTCTCCCTCTCTTCCTCCCCTCCCCCACACATACCCTCTCCCTCTTCCTCCCCTCCCCCACACATACCCTCTCCCTCTTCCTCCCCTCCCCCACACAGACTCTCTCCCTCTCTTCCTCCCCTCCCCCACACAAACTCTCTCCCTCTCACAGACTCTCTCCCTCTCTTCCTCCCCTCCCCTCCCCCCACACAGACCTTCTCCCTCCTCTGTGTGTTTTATGGAGCCCGTTAAACTGGTGCTCATCAGTCCTCTGTGACGTTTATGGGGTCGTTAGGTCCAGCGGCCTGGTGCCAGACTCAGGGACCCAGTGTCTGTTAAGACGAGGTGGCTGCCAGGCAGGGTAGGACAGGAGGGTCATTCCATCTATCTCTCTATTCCTCTCTCTCCATCTCTCTATTCCTCTATCTCTCTATTCCTCTATCTCTCTATTCCTCTATCTCTCTATTCCTCTCTCTATCTCTCTATTCCTCTCTCTCCATCTCTCTATTCCTCTCTCCATCTCTCTATTCCTCTATCTCTCTATTCCTTTATCTCCATCTCTCTATTCCTTTATCTCCATCTCTATTCCTCTCTCTCCATCTCTCTATTCCTCTCTCTCCATCTCTCTATTCCTCTATCTCTCTATTCCTCTATCTCTCTATTCCTTTATCTCTCGCTCTCTATTCCTCTCTCTCCATCTCTCTATTCCTCTCTCTCCATCTCTCTATTCCTCTATCTCTCGCTCTCTTTTCCTCTTGTCTTCCTCTGTCTCTCTGGAAATACAGTGTTCAGTCAGGTGTAGCGAGGCCTTATGTAACATCAGTGAAATCAACAGAAAGAGATCAGTGAGAGTACAGTTATTGTCAGGTGTGAACAAACCTGTCTGTCTATATTAACCCCTGTCTGTCTGTTTATATTAACCCCTGTCTGTCTGTCTATATTAACCCCTGTCTGTCTGTTTATATTAACCCCTGTCTGTCTGTTTATATTAACCCCTGTCTGTCTGTTTATATTAACCCCTGTCTGTCTGTTTATATTAACCCCTGTCTGTCTGTCTATATTAACCCCTGTCTGTCTGTCTATATTAACCCCTGTCTGTCTGTCTATATTAACCCCTGTCTGTCTGTCTATATTAACCCCTGTCTGTCTGTCTATATTAACCCCTGTCTGTCTGTCTATATTAACCCCTGTCTGTCTGTTTATATTAACCCCTGTCTGTCTGTTTATATTAACCCCTGTCTGTCTGTCTGTCTATATTAACCCCTGTCTGTCTGTCTATATTAACCCCTGTCTGTCTGTCTATATTAACCCCTGTCTGTCTGTTTATATTAATCCCTGTCTGTCTGTTTATATTAACCCCTGTCTGTCTGTCTATATTAACCCCTGTCTGTCTGTTTATATTAACCCCTGTCTGTCTGTCTATATTAACCCCTGTCTGTCTGTTTATATTAACCCCTGTCTGTCTGTTTATATTAACCCCTGTCTGTCTGTTTATATTAACCCCTGTCTGTCTGTTTATATTAACCCCTGTCTGTCTATATTAACCCCTGTCTGTCTGTCTATATTAACCCCTGTCTGTCTGTCTATATTAACCCCTGTCTGTCTGTTTATATTAACCCCTGTCTGTCTGTTTATATTAACCCCTGTCTGTCTGTTTATATTAACCCCTGTCTGTCTGTCTATATTAACCCCTGTCTGTCTGTCTATATTAACCCCTGTCTGTCTGTCTATATTAACCCCTGTCTGTCTGTCTGTCTGTTTATATTAACCCCTGTCTGTCTGTTTATATTAACCCCTGTCTGTCTATATTAACCCCTGTCTGTCTTATATTAACCCCTGTCTGTCTGTCTATATTAACCCCTGTCTGTCTGTTTATATTAACCCCTGTCTGTCTGTTTATATTAACCCCTGTCTGTCTGTCTGTATATTAACCCCTGTCTGTCTGTTATATTAACCCCTGTCTGTCTGTCTGTATTAACCCCTGTCTGTCTGTCTATATTAACCCCTGTCTGTCTGTCTATATTAACCCCTGTCTGTCTGTCTATATTAACCCCTGTCTGTCTGTTTATATTAACCCCTGTCTGTCTGTCTATATTAACCCCTGTCTGTCTGTTTATATTAACCCCTGTCTGTCTGTCTATATTAACCCCTGTCTGTCTGTTTATATTAACCCCTGTCTGTCTGTTTATATTAACCCCTGTCTGTCTGTTTATATTAACCCCTGTCTGTCTGTTTATATTAACCCCTGTCTGTCTGTTTATATTAACCCCTGTCTGTCTGTTTATATTAACCCCTGTCTGTCTGTCCCCTGTCTGTCTATATTAACCCCTGTCTGTCTGTCTGTCTATATTAACCCCTGTCTGTCTATATTAACCCCTGTCTGTCTGTCTATATTAACCCCTGTCTGTCTGTCTATATTAACCCCTGTCTGTCTTATATTAACCCCTGTCTGTCTCTATATTAACCCGTCTGTCTCTATATTAACCCCTGTCTGTCTGTCTATATTAACCCCTGTCTGTCTGTCTATATTAGCCCCTGTCTGTCTATATTAACCCCTGTCTGTCTGTCTGTCTATATTCTGTCTTATATTAACCCGTCTGTCTGTCTGTCTATATTAACCCCTGTCTGTCTGTCTGTCTCTATATTAACCCCTGTCTGTCTGTCTGTCTGTCTATATTAACCCCTGTCTGTCTGTCTATATTAACCCCTGTCTGTCTGTCTATATTAACCCCTGTCTGTCTGTCTATATTAACGTCTGTCTGTCTGTCTATATTAACGCCTGTCTGTCTATATTAACGCCTGTCTGTCTGTTTATATTAACGCCCTGTCTGTCTGTCTATATTAACCCCTGTCTGTCTGTCTATATTAACGCCTGTCTGTCTGTTTATATTAACGCCTGTCTGTCTGTCTATATTAACGCCTGTCTGTCTCTATTAACGCCTGTCTGTCTCTATTAACGCCTGTCTGTCTGTTTATATTAACGCCTGTCTGTCTCTATATAACGCCTGTCCTGTCTGTCTATTAACGCCTGTCTGTCTCTATTAACGCCTGTCTGTCTCTTTATATTAACGCCTGTCCTGTCTCTATATTAACGCCTGCCTGTCTCTATTAACGCCTGCCTGTCTCTATATTAACGCCTGCTGTCTGTCTCTATTAACGCCTGCCTGTCTCTATATTAACCCCGCCTGTCTCTATTAACGCCTGCCTGTCTCTATTAGCTGTCTCTATTAGCCCCTGTCTCTGTTATATTAGTCTGTCTATTAGCCCCGTCTGTCTCTATTAGCCCCGTCTGTCTCTATATTAGCCCCGTCTGTCTCTATAGCCCCGTCTGTCTCTATATTAGCCCCGTCTGTCTGTCTATATTAGCCCCGTCTGTCTGTCTATATTAGCCCCGTCTGTCTGTCTATATTAGCCCCGTCTGTCTGTCTGTCTATATTAGCCCCGTCTGTCTGTCTATATTAGCCCCGTCTGTCTGTCTATATTAGCCCCGTCTGTCTGTCTATATTAGCCCCGTCTGTCTGTCTATATTAGCCCCGTCTGTCTCTATATTAGCCCCGTCTGTCTCTATATTAGCCCCGTCTGTCTCTATATTAGCCCCGTCTGTCTCTATATTAGCCCCGTCTGTCTGTCTATATTAGCCCCGTCTGTCTGTCTATATTAGCCTGTCTGTCTGTCTATATTAGCCCCGTCTGTCTGTCTATATTAGCCCCGTCTGTCTGTCTATATTAGCCCCGTCTGTCTGTCTATATTAGCCCCGTCTGTCTGTCTATATTAGCCCCGTCTGTCTGTCTATATTAGCCCCGTCTGTCTGTCTATATTAGCCCCGTCTGTCTGTCTATATTAGCCCCGTCTGTCTGTCTATATTAGCCCCGTCTGTCTGTCTATATTAGCCCCGTCTGTCTGTCTATATTAGCCCCGTCTGTCTGTCTATATTAGCCCCGTCTGTCTGTCTATATTAGCCCCGTCTGTCTGTCTATATTAGCCCCGTCTGTCTGTCTATTAGCCCCGTCTGTCTGTCTATATTAGCCCCGTCTGTCTGTCTATTAGCCCCGTCTGTCTGTCTATTAGCCCCGTCTGTCTCTATATTAGCCCCGTCTGTCTCTATATTAGGCCCGTCTGTCTCTATATTAGGCCCGTCTGTCTCTATATTAGGCCCGTCTGTCTCTATATTAGGCCCGTCTGTCTCTATATTAGCCCCGTCTGTCTCTATATTAGCCCCGTCTGTCTCTATATTAGCCCCGTCTGTCTCTATATTAGCCCGTCTGTCTCTATATTAGCCCCGTCTGTCTCTATATTAGCCCCGTCTGTCTCTATATTAGCCCCGTCTGTCTCTATATTAGCCCCGTCTGTCTCTATATTAGCCCCGTCTGTCTCTATATTAGCCCCGTCTGTCTCTATATTAGCCCCGTCTGTCTCTATATTAGCCCCGTCTGTCTGTCTATATTAGCCCCGTCTGTCTGTCTATATTAGCCCCGTCTGTCTGTCTATATTAGCCCCGTCTGTCTGTCTATATTAGCCCCGTCTGTCTGTCTATATTAGCCCCGTCTGTCTGTCTATATTAGCCCCGTCTGTCTGTCTATATTAGCGTCTGTCTGTCTGTCTATATTAACGTCTGTCTGTCTGTCTATATTAACGTCTGTCTGTCTGTCTCCAGGAGTGTTTGTAGGTCTGGGTCTGAGCGGTGTGGTCCCCACCCTGCACTTTGTCATCACTGAGGGCTTGCTGAGAGCCACTACTATGGGTCAGATGGGCTGGCTGCTCCTCATGGCAACGCTCTACATCTCTGGAGCCTGTATCTACGCAGCCCGCATCCCAGAGAGGTTCTTCCCCGGGAAATGTGACATCTGGGTGGGTACAAGGAGAGGACCTCTGGGCTGCATGCAGGAACACACACACACACACACACACACACACACACACACACACACACACACACACACACACACACACACACACACACACACACACACACAGTGGAGTTAAATATAACTCTTTGGCTGTTCAGTGTGGGCTGATTGGTCCCAGATGTGTTTGTTTTGGGGAAACCTTTCCTCAGTCTCCCTCACACAGCTGAAGGTAAATAATGAATTGAGGACATTGTATAGGGCCGTGGTTAGGTCATTTAGTATGACAGTACCATCCTTTACACCCCCTCACGTGTGACCCGGTGGTTCCCCTTCATTAACACCCAGCTGGAGAAGGCAGGCCTGGGAGAGCTAGCCCAGAACAGGGACATCAGGCTGGGCCTCGCTGCCCCTCTCCTCCCCCTTTCTGGTCCTCAGCTGGTGGGAGGTTAATATCCACTCTGTTACAGTACTTTAGGACAGTAGTGTGTGTGTGTGTCAGGTCAGTGTGTGTGTGTCTCAGGTCAGTGTGTGTGTGTCTCAGGTCGGTGTGTGTGTGTCTCAGGTCGGTGTGTGTGTGTCTCAGGTCGGTGTGTGTGTGTGTCTCAGGTCGGTGTGTGTGTGTCTCAGGTCGGTGTGTGTGTGTGTCTCAGGTCGGTGTGTGTGTCTCAGGTCGGTGTGTGTGTCTCAGGTCGGTGTGTGTGTCTCAGGTCGGTGTGTGTGTGTGTGTGTGTGTGTGTGTGTGTGTGTGTGTGTGTGTGTCTCGGGTCAGTGTGTGTTTGTGTTTGTGTCTCGGGTCAGTGTGTGTGTGTGTGTGTGTCTCGGGTCAGTGTGTGTGTGTCTCGGGTCAGTGTGTGTGTGTGTGTGTCTCGGGTCAGTGTGTGTGTCTCGGGTCAGTGTGTGTGTGTGTGTGTGTGTCTCGGGTCAGTGTGTGTGTGTGTCTCGGGTCAGTGTGTGTGTGTGTGTGTGTGTGTCGGGTCAGTGTGTGTGTGTGTGTGTGTCTCGGGTCAGTGTGTGTGTGTGTGTCTCGGGTCAGTGTGTGTGTATGTGTGTGTGTGTCTCGGGTCAGTGTGTGTGTATGTGTGTGTGTGTCTCGGGTCAGTGTGTGTGTATGTGTGTGTGTGTCTCGGGTCAGTGTGTGTGTATGTGTGTGTGTCTCGGGTCAGTGTGTGTGTGTGTGTGTCTCGGGTCAGTGTGTGTGTGTGTGTGTCTCGGGTCAGTGTGTGTGTGTGTGTGTCTCGGGTCAGTGTGTGTGTGTGTGTGTGTGTGTGTCTCGGGTCAGTGTGTGTGTGTGTGTGTGTCTCGGGTCAGTGTGTGTGTGTGTGTGTGTGTCTCGGGTCAGTGTGTGTGTGTGTGTGTGTCTCGGGTCAGTGTGTGTGTCTCGGGTCAGTGTGTGTCTCGGGTCAGTGTGTGTGTCTCGGGTCAGTGTGTGTGTGTGTGTGTGTCTCGGGTCAGTGTGTGTGTGTGTGTGTCTCGGGTCAGTGTGTGTGTGTGTGTCTCGGGTCAGTGTGTGTGTGTGTGTCTCGGGTCAGTGTGTGTGTGTGTGTCTCGGGTCAGTGTGTGTGTGTGTGTGTCTCGGGTCAGTGTGTGTGTGTGTGTCTCGGGTCAGTGTGTGTGTGTGTGTCTCGGGTCAGTGTGTGTGTGTGTGTCTCGGGTCAGTGTGTGTGTGTGTGTGTGTGTGTCTCGGGTCAGTGTGTGTGTGTGTGTGTGTGTGTCTCGGGTCAGTGTGTGTGTGTGTGTCTCGGGTCAGTGTGTGTGTGTGTGTGTGTGTCTCGGGTCAGTGTGTGTGTGTGTGTGTGTGTGTCTCGGGTCAGTGTGTGTGTGTGTGTGTGTGTGTCTCGGGTCAGTGTGTGTGTGTCTCGGGTCAGTGTGTGTGTGTCTCGGGTCAGTGTGTGTGTGTCTCGGGTCAGTGTGTGTGTGTCTCGGGTCAGTGTGTGTGTGTCTCGGGTCGGTGTGTGTGTGTGTGTGTGTGTGTGTGTGTGTGTGTGTGTGTGTGTGTGTGTGTCTCGGGTCAGTGTGTGTGTGTCTCGGGTCAGTGTGTGTGTGTCTCGGGTCAGTGTGTGTGTGTGTGTGTGTCTCGGGTCAGTGTGTGTGTGTGTCTCGGGTCAGTGTGTGTGTGTGTCTCGGGTCAGTGTGTGTGTGTGTCTCGGGTCAGTGTGTGTGTGTGTGTCTCGGGTCAGTGTGTGTGTGTGTGTCTCGGGTCAGTGTGTGTGTGTGTGTCTCGGGTCAGTGTGTGTGTGTGTGTGTGTGTGTCTCGGGTCAGTGTGTGTGTGTCTCGGGTCAGTGTGTGTGTGTGTGTGTGTGTGTCTCGGGTCAGTGTGTGTGTGTCTCGGGTCAGTGTGTGTGTGTCTCGGGTCAGTGTGTGTGTGTCTCGGGTCAGTGTGTGTGTGTCTCGGGTCAGTGTGTGTGTGTCTCGGGTCAGTGTGTGTGTGTCTCGGGTCAGTGTGTGTGTGTCTCGGGTCAGTGTGTGTGTGTGTGTGTGTGTGTGTGTGTGTGTGTGTGTGTGTGTGTGTGTGTGTGTGTGTGTGTGTGTGTGTGTGTGTGTGTGTGTGTCTCGGGTCAGTGTGTGTGTGTCTCGGGTCAGTGTGTGTGTGTCTCGGGTCAGTGTGTGTGTGTCTCGGGTCAGTGTGTGTGTGTCTCGGGTCAGTGTGTGTGTGTCTCGGGTCAGTGTGTGTGTGTCTCGGGTCAGTGTGTGTGTGTGTGTGTGTGTCTCGGGTCAGTGTGTGTGTGTCTCGGGTCAGTGTGTGTGTGTCTCGGGTCAGTGTGTGTGTGTCTCGGGTCAGTGTGTGTGTCTCGGGTCAGTGTGTGTGTGTCTCGGGTCAGTGTGTGTGTGTCTCGGGTCAGTGTGTGTGTGTCTCGGGTCAGTGTGTGTGTGTGTGTGTGTGTGTGTGTGTGTCTCGGGTCAGTGTGTGTGTGTCTCGGGTCAGTGTGTGTGTGTCTCGGGTCAGTGTGTGTGTGTCTCGGGTCAGTGTGTGTGTGTCTCGGGTCAGTGTGTGTGTGTCTCGGGTCAGTGTGTGTGTCTCGGGTCAGTGTGTGTGTGTCTCGGGTCAGTGTGTGTGTGTGTGTGTGTGTGTGTGTGTGTGTGTGTGTGTGTGTGTGTGTGTGTGTGTGTGTGTGTGTGTGTGTGTGTGTGTGTGGTCAGTGTGTGTGTGTGTGTGTGTGTGTGTGTGTGTCTCGGGTCAGTGTGTGTGTGTCTCGGGTCAGTGTGTGTGTCTCGGGTCAGTGTGTGTGTGTCTCGGGTCAGTGTGTGTGTGTCTCGGGTCAGTGTGTGTGTGTGTCTCGGGTCAGTGTGTGTGTGTCTCGGGTCAGTGTGTGTGTGTCTCGGGTCAGTGTGTGTGTGTCTCGGGTCAGTGTGTGTGTGTCTCGGGTCAGTGTGTGTGTGTCTCGGGTCAGTGTGTGTGTGTCTCGGGTCAGTGTGTGTGTGTCTCGGGTCAGTGTGTGTGTCTCGGGTCAGTGTGTGTGTGTCGGGTCAGTGTGTGTGTGTGTGTCTCGGGTCAGTGTGTGTGTGTGTGTGTCTCGGGTCAGTGTGTGTGTGTGTGTGTCTCGGGTCAGTGTGTGTGTGTGTGTGTCTCGGGTCAGTGTGTGTGTGTGTGTCTCGGGTCAGTGTGTGTGTGTGTGTCTCGGGTCAGTGTGTGTGTGTGTGTGTGTCTCGGGTCAGTGTGTGTGTGTGTGTGTGTCTCGGGTCAGTGTGTGTGTGTGTGTGTGTGTGTGTCTCGGGTCAGTGTGTGTGTGTCTCGGGTCTGTGTGTGTCTCGGGTCAGTGTGTGTGTGTCTCGGGTCAGTGTGTGTCTCGGGTCAGTGTGTGTGTGTCTCGGGTCAGTGTGTGTCTCGGGTCAGTGTGTGTCTCGGGTCAGTGTGTGTGTGTGTGTCTCGAGTCAGTGTGTGTGTGTGTGTGTGTCTCGGGTCAGTGTGTGTGTGTGTGTGTCTCGAGTCAGTGTGTGTGTGTGTGTGTGTGTCTCGGGTCAGTGTGTGTGTGTGTGTGTGTGTCTCGGGTCAGTGTGTGTGTGTGTGTGTGTGTCTCGGGTCAGTGTGTGTGTGTGTGTGTGTGTCTCGGGTCAGTGTGTGTGTGTGTGTCTCGGGTCAGTGTGTGTGTGTGTGTCTCGGGTCAGTGTGTGTGTGTGTGTCTCGGGTCAGTGTGTGTGTGTGTGTCTCGGGTCAGTGTGTGTGTGTGTGTGTGTCTCGGGTCAGTGTGTGTGTGTCTCGGGTCAGTGTGTGTGTGTGTGTGTGTGTGTCTCGGGTCAGTGTGTGTGTGTCTCGGGTCAGTGTGTGTGTGTGTGTGTGTGTGTGTGTGTGTGTGTGTGTGTGTGTGTGTGTGTGTGTTTGTCTCGGGTCAGTGTGTGTGTGTGTGTGTGTGTGTGTGTGTGTGTGTGTGTGTGTGTGTGTGTGTGTGTGTGTGTGTGTGTGTGTGTGTGTGTCTCGGGTCAGTGTGTGTGTCGGGGATTATTCCCTCCTGTGCTCTACATCTGTCCTGGAGATGGTTGATATTTAGTCCCAACATGAGCCCTGTGTTCCCCACGTAGAGGGGAGGACCGGGACAGAGGGGCATGACGGCACATCGCTGAGTTAGATGGGCAATGTAGCGTGGCAGGTATTTGGTTTACACCAACTCCTCCATGACATAGTCTGGACATGTTGACAGACAGACTGACTGGACAGACTGACTGAATTGAATCAGCTGTGTTGTACTAGTGGGGGATACCAGAACGTGCTCCTCTTGGGGTCCTGTGGGCGGAGTTTGGGGAAACCCTGGACTGATACTTCCTGTGTCTTTGGGGCCGTGATGTCCGGCTGACTGTCTGGACCATCTGATCCTCAGACATTATTTACTACAAACACGGAGAGTCCATGAGTGTTAACCTGGTCCCAGATCTGTTTCTTCTCTAGTCTGCTCCCATGTCCGTCTGTGGCAAACCAAATATGACAATGAGTGAAGTAGTTGTCTTGGCACACGGGCTCATGTCAGCCTATAACGTGACCCAGCAACCATAGAGGCTAAATCAGAAGTAGCTGAAATCTTCACTGATCCTCCCTCTCTCTCCCTCCAGTTCCACTCTCATCAGTTGTTCCACGTCCTGGTGGTGGCAGGAGCGTTCGTCCATTTCCACGGCGTGTCCAACCTGCAGGCCTTCCGCTACGCTGCCGGGGCGGGCTGTGAGGAGGACAATGCCCTGTGAAGATCCTGCATGTCGTCACGTCAACACACCACCAGGGGGAGACACGCATATATATACACACACACACACATAACAGACACACACACACACACACACACACACACATACATAACAGACACGGGAGACTGATGGAGGCTCATACACACACTGACTCCCCAGTAGCCCCGTCTCTCTCTGTACATACAGAAACCCCTTAGAGGACACGGGGAAAAAAGACAAGGTTTTCTTTTCAGTTGGAAAAAAAATGACCTAAGTCTCGTTTGTTTTTCTTCTCCATCTCCATCTTGTTTTCAATAACTGCATCTAGGGTTTTGGACATTTGAGACTGCCCCCCTCAAAAAAAAAAAATTGTGTGAATTTTGAGTAATCTGTTGAAGTGGTTGTTCTGATTATCATCATTCTAAACGTTGTGCTCACCGTACAAAGCAACAAAAAAAATACAATGTGGGGGTTTCTTAATGCTCTAGTGGTGGGGGTTTCTTAATGCTCTAGTGGTGGGGGTTTCTTAATGCTCTAGTGGTGGGGTTTCTTAATGCTCTAGTGGTGGGGTTTCTTAATGCTCTAGTGGTGGGGGTTTCTTAATGCTCTAGTGGTGGGGGTTTCTTAATGCTCTAGTGGTGGGGGTTTCTTAATGCTCTAGTGGTGGGGGTTTCTTAATGCTCTAGTGGTGGGGGTTTCTTAATGCTCTAGTGGTGGGGGTTTCTTAATGCTCTAGTGGTGGGGGTTTCTTAATGCTCTAGAAAAGCTTTACAGAAAGAAAGAGAATTGAATTATGTGAAGTATGTTTTTTCTTCCATGAAAAGGGTGGGCGTGGGGGGACGGGCAGGCTAGACGCTTTTCAACTTTTTTCATGTAAATAAGATTTCTAAATTCGGGTTATATAGATTTGTATTAAATATATATAATAATAATATAAAAAAACATGAAATAAATACAAAAAATGTTAAGATGAACAACCAAGAAAACAGCATTTGTGTATAAACCAATCATTTGGCCAGAGGGGGAAGTGAAGGGGGGAATATAGGAGAACCACACACTGTTGAAGGGTGCTATGGCACAAAGAGTTGAGACATGTGAAGGGGGGAGGGAGAGACAACTTCACAACGAGGGAGGAGGCTCAGCTATCTCCCCGGCTCAGCAAGGGTTAAGCCCTGGGTGGAGATGTGACCTGTGACTGGCTGACGTTGAGTCCCAGTTGACAAATCAGGTGCTGAATTCTGTTCATATTCTTTTCAACAGTAGTGCACTACATGAGGAATAGGGTGCCGTTATGTCTTGACGTGTAGCTAGTAGCTACTTCATCTCATTCCATTAGACTGTGACATCTAGTGTGTCATCCCAGCAGTCAACACGACCCTTCCTTCCCTAACATTAGAAACCAACGTTGGTGCTCGTCCACAATGGCACACTATTCCCTTTTTATATAGTGTACTACTTTTGACCAGAGCCCAACGTAAAGTCTATAGTAGTACAACGATATATAAGGGAACAGGTTTCCATTCCTGATGCATTTCAGTTCCTCGACCCCCTCAGTGAAACCGTCATCAGTGAAAGGTTGTCCGTTTCTATCTCCTTACCAAGTTGAGCCTCTCTTTCTGCTCTGGTATAAAGTGACTTTGTACTACGTTTTGTGTGAAGTGTGTGATTCATTGACTTTAAGATCACGGCCCAAAGGGCACCCTATTCCCTATTTAGTGCACTACTTTTGACTAGGTAGTGACCTATATAGGGAATCGTGTGCCATTTGGGCCTCGCAAATAAAAACAGAAGATCAATATTTCAGAACAAAATATGCATCTCTAAAATGTGTTTTATTTGATTTTGAATGCTATTATTTTGTCTATTATTCATTATCATCACAGGCTTTAAGTTGGGTTTTTTATTGATCCAATACTGTTGTGATTGTGTCTTTTTTGGGGGGAGGTTTTCTATTCTCTTTTAAAGGGTTTGTATGTGATTTGAAAAGATTGAAACATGTAATAGCAGGTTCCCCTCTGAGCGGTTTCACAACACTCTGGGGGTCTGTTTAGAGCTTTGTGTATTAGGGCTTGATTCAATCCATTACTGATGTTCAGCGTTAAAACACGATTTGACATTTTAAAAGCAATGGTTTCGCTGAGACTGCATTCGTGGGAAACGCTGCGTAAGTCGGCTCAATGGGAGGTGAGCTTCGGCGGTACGGATTGAATTGAGTCCTTTTAGTTATTCATATGTATCAGATCTACTTTCTAGACGTGTATCTACGCCACAGGTGCACAGCCGTGCTGAGGCTGAGAGCCTTCTCTCTCCACTTCAGATTCATCCGCCACACACCTGCTCAGTCGTACTGCTTCTGTACCTGTCGCTCCAGTTGAAACACTAACAGACATGTATTCATTATGACGATATACAGGCGGTGCATCTGAGACCTTGATCTCAGTCCCACTGGATAACAGGGGTCCCAGCTAGCTTGGTTGCCAGGTCCACTATGTGCTTTAGTAAAATAATGCCATGACGTTGATAATCGGAAGTTATGCTTAAGCCTGTACAGATCTGGCAACTAGTCGAGACCAGACAGTGGAGTCGGACCCTTACACTCCTCTACAACAGAGTTATATTAAGAGTTTGTTTGATCATCGGAGTTAAACATAATCACGGAGGAAGTTTCCACTCTTGACTCTTTTAGGAGGAAGGAGTTCTTCTCCCTTTCTGTCCTTCTCTTGGGTTTGGGTCCTTGATAGCCTGGTCCCAGATGTGTTTGTGCTGTCTTGCAGTCAACTCATTGTCAGACTGTGACCGTCAGAGTTGGCTCGACAACACAAAGACATCTGAGACCAGGCTAGGAGGTCCTTAATGAATGCTCTGTGTTGAGACGATATAGATGTCTTCTCAATCTTCAGATCCAGAATTACAAGGCCTTTTGTTTCATTGTGACATTTCAACAGAAAAAAAAACTGATTTAAAAAAAAATGTATTTCTTTTTTTTGTTTGTTTGGGGAAGTGCATATTGTTTGTTGAAGCACACGTCCAGTGGTGACGTGGGATTTGCAACAGGTTTATATCTGCTGTAGTTGTTCTAATAAAAAGGATTCTGGGAAAGTTTGATGTATTTATTTGGCTTTGTGATATCTAATACTTTATGTTGATTTGAGGTGCATTTCAAAATGTCATTCATTGTGGGATTTTATCAGACATTCCTCTTACGGTGCAGTTTTCTGTAATCCAATTTGCAAGTCGCTCTGGATAAGAGCGTCTGCTAAATGACTTAAATGTAAATGTAATGGCATGTTGAGTTTTTCCTGCCCGGTTTGTAGTCCTACATGATTTTTCATTAGACTGTTGCCATCTAGTGGTGAAAGGAGGTATACACATGTGTGTACATTGAGGCCTGCATCTAATACTGTTGGTCTTTCCACAATACCTCTCGATCTCCTGGCAGCTGCATCAACAGCACTGGAAAAGGTCAACACTCCATCCCATTTGACAAAAAGCCTGTACATTACTGTTCCATGGCATGCAAGTCTAGTAGAAGGTTAGGAGGGTTCAGTAGGGAGCTAACTGAGCTCTCTCTGGGATGACTGGTACTGAGTTGAAGCCCTGGGTGGTAAGCTTCCTGCCCACTCACTGCAGGGTACTGAGTTCAAGCCCTGGGTGGTAAGCTTCCTGCCCACTCACTGCAGGGTACCGAGTTCAAGCCCTGGGTGGTAAGCTTCCTGCCCACTCACTGCAGGGTACCGAGTTCAAGCCCTGGGTGGTAAGCTTCCTGCCCACTCACTGCAGGGTACAGAGTTCAAGCCCTGGGTGGTAAGCTTCCTGCTCACTGACTACAGTCAGGGTCCTTACCACCCAGGGCTTGAACTCAGTACCATGCAGTGAGTGGGCAGGATCCCCACCACCCAGGGCTTGAACCTAGTACCCTGCAGTGAGTGGTCAGGATCCCCACCACCCAGGGCTTGAACCTAGTACCCTGCAGTGAGTGGGCAGGATCCCCACCACCCAGGTCTTGAACTCAGTACCCTGCAGTGAGTGAGCAGGATCCCCACTACCCAGGGCTTCAACCTAGTACCCTGCAGTGAGTGGGCAGGATCCCCACCACCCAGGGCTTGAACCTAGTACCCTGCAGTGAGTGGGCAGGATCCCCACCACCCAGGGCTTGAACTCAGTACCATGCAGTGAGTGGGCAGGATCCCCACCACCCAGGGCTTGAACCTAGTACCATGCAGTGAGTGGGCAGGATCCCCACCACCCAGGGCTTGAACCTAGTACCCTGCAGTGAGTGGGCAGGATCCCCACCACCCAGGGCTTGAACCTAGTACCCTGCAGTGAGTGGGCAGGATCCCCACCACCCAGGGCTTGAACCTAGTACCCTGCAGTGAGTGGTCAGGATCCCCACCACCCAGGGCTTGAACCTAGTACCCTGCAGTGAGTGGGCAGGATCCCCACCACCCAGGTCTTGAACTCAGTACCCTGCAGTGAGTGAGCAGGATCCCCACTACCCAGGGCTTCAACCTAGTACCCTGCAGTGAGTGGGCAGGATCCCCACCACCCAGGGCTTGAACCTAGTACCCTGCAGTGAGTGGGCAGGATCCCCACCACCCAGGGCTTGAACTCAGTACCATGCAGTGAGTGGGCAGGATCCCCACCACCCAGGGCTTGAACCTAGTACCATGCAGTGAGTGGGCAGGATCCCCACCACCCAGGGCTTGAACCTAGTACCCTGCAGTGAGTGGTCAGGATCCCCACCACCCAGGGCTTGAACCTAGTACCCTGCAGTGAGTGGGCAGGATCCCCACCACCCAGGTCTTGAACTCAGTACCCTGCAGTGAGTGGGCAGGATCCCCACCACCCAGGGCTTGAACTCAGTGCCCTGCAGTGAGTGGGCAGGATCCCCACCACCCAGGGCTTGAACTCAGTGCCCTGCAGTGAGTGGGCAGGATCCCCACCACCCAGGGCTTGAACTCAGTGCCCTGCAGTGAGTGGGCAGGATCCCCACCACCCAGGGCTTGAACTCAGTGCCCTGCAGTGAGTGGGCAGGATCCCCACCACCCAGGTCTTGAACTCAGTACCCTGCAGTGAGTGGGCAGGATCCCCACCACCCAGGGCTTGAACTCAGTGCCCTGCAGTGAGTGGGCAGGATCCCCACCACCCAGGGCTTGAACTCAGTGCCCTGCAGTGAGTGGGCAGGATCCCCACCACCCAGGGCTTGAACTCAGTGCCCTGCAGTCAGGAGGTCCTGAGTGATCTGGAGAAGGTTTTCATCAAGGATGATGCTCTGTTCATCTTTCCCTCGATCCAGACTAGTCTCCCAGTCCCTGCCGATGACAAACATCCAAACAGCACGATGTTGCCACCACCATGTTCAATCTTGGTTTCATCAGACCAGAGAATCTTGTTTCTCATGGTCTGAGAGTCTTTGGGTGCCTTTTGGGAAAACTCCAAGCGGGCTGTCGTGCCTTTTACTGAGGAGTGGCTTCCATCTGCCCACTCCACCATAAAAGCCTTATTACTGGAGTGCTGCAGAGATGGATGTCCTTCTGGAAGGTTCTCCCATCACCACAGAGGTACTCTGGAGCTCTGACAGAGTGACCATTGGGTTCATGGTCACCTCCCTGACCAAGGACCTTCTCCCCTGATTACTTAGTTTGTCCGGACGGCCAGCTCTTGTAAGTCTTGCTGGTTCTGAAACTACTTCCATTTAAGAATGATGGAGGCCACTGTGTTCTTGGGTAACTTCAATGCTGCAGACATTTTTTCGGAGACTTCCCCAGATCTGTGCCTCAACACAATCCTGTCTCAGAGCTTTACGGACACTTCCTTCAACCTCATGGCTTAGTTAATGCTCTGACCTGCACTGTCAACTGTGGGAGCTTTATAGACAGGTGTACTGCTTCTCCAAATCATGTCCAATCAATTGAATTAACACAGGACTCCAATCAAGTTGTAGAAACATTTCAAGGATGATCAATAGAAACAGGATGCACCTGAGCTCAGTCTCAAAGCAAAGGGTCTGAATACTTATGTAAATACTTTTATTAAATTAAGTTTATGAATGTGAAAAAATGTCTGTTTTTACTTTGTCATTATGGAGTATCGTGTGTATATTGATTAGGGGGAAAAAATAGAATAAGAATGTAATGTAACAAATTGTAGAAAAGTCTAGGGATCCGAGTACTTTCCGAATGCACCGTAACTGCCTCAATGTTGCTAGACCCCAGGAAGAGTAGCTGCTGCCTCGGCAGAAAAACGGGGATCCTAAATAAATATAAATACCAGTCATTGCCAGAGTTAGAGCTTCCATGTCTGTTCTATTCATTATTTCTATGGTCAGGCCATAGGGTATTACATGTAAACAAGAGAAGCTAAATAAATACACAAATTATTGAATAAGTAATTGTTTAATAAATGAGAAGGAATTCCGAAATATTTAAAAAATAATAACATGCAAAAAGAATAGAGGACAAAGCACCTCATTAGTTTTATTTACCCCACCAACAAACACTGCAGAAGGACCATCCACTATTAGACTATATTTCTCTATATCAACATGTGTAAATCCAACACTTGAACACTTATCCCAACCTCCAGTATGTTGCGTTAATATGTATATTCATTTTAAAGTAGACCAATCCGAAAGTGCGCGTAAAAGTGGCGTCAGGTCTCCATGTCGGAATCCTCCAGTCCGCGCCTTCGTGTCGGCTGAACTGCGCTCCTGTCTTCACCCCACTGTCAGCTACAAGACAAACATGACATATAAAACGTGTGGTGGCCACAGAATAGATACATCTAGTCGAGGGAGATGAACACAGGAAAGAGTAAGACGCGTATGTAGAAGATGGCCAGGTGGATTATTTTATTTAAAACGGCAGAACAGTCTTTCTGGTCGCAGGTTCCTCATATAGAAGTAGCCTGTCATGCAGTATTGGGACAAATATACCTCGTCCAAAGTCTTGGCTAGTTTATTGACTCACAAAAAGTGATTCGTTGTCGAACTTTACTATGTGGGAGCGAATATACTTTTAAGCATCATTGATTTGATGCGTTTTCGTAATTGTTAGTCTCGTCCATAAATGATGTCAGTACACTTAAGCTGATTTATTAGAAATTGCTTCATTAATTCAGTCATTCATTGATGGTTTGATTGTCTGATTGATTAATACACTTCGTTGACATATTAAACTACAGGGGCAGCAATGACAGGAAGGTTGATGCTTGGTATTGTTGCGTCACAATACAAAATGCCTCTGATGACGTAATGATCAAACACCAAGCTGCCACTGGTGAAATGACGGATCATTAGCTGATTGAACTGCAAGGTGAACGGTAAGTACACCTGTCTGTCTGTTTATCAGATAAATGAGGGGATAGACAGTTGTATTGAGCACTAGTTAGTTATATCTAGGCTATTAGAGATGAATTGAACAAAGTTGTTAAATTTGAATGAATATATCTTGTCCCAAATAATTATTTAAACTCAGAACTGAATGTGATGAAAT
>NC_060186.1:7872073-7884693 GCF_021184085.1 Oncorhynchus gorbuscha
TGTCATCACGTTACTCCATGTCATCACGTTACTCCATGTCATCACGTTACTCCATGTCATCACGTTACTCCATGTCATCACGTTACTCCATGTCATCACGTTACTCCATGTCATCACGTTACTCCATGTCATCACGTTACTCCATGTCATCACGTTACTCCATGTCATCACGTTACTCCATGTCATCACGTTACTCCATGTCATCACGTTACTCCATGTCATCACGTTACTCCATGTCATCACGTTACTCCATGTCATCACGCTACTCCATGTCATCACGCTTACCCCATGTCATCACGTTACTCCATGTCATCACGTTACTCCATGTCATCACGTTACTCCATGTCATCACGTTACTCCATGTCATCACGTTACTCCATGTCATCACGTTACTCCATGTCATCACGTTACTCCATGTCATCACGTTACTCCATGTCATCACGTTACTCCATGTCATCACGTTACTCCATGTCATCACGTTACTCCATGTCATCACGTTACTCCATGTCATCACGTTACTCCATGTCATCACGTTACTCCATGTCATCACGTTACTCCATGTCATCACGTTACTCCATGTCATCACGTTACTCCATGTCATCACGTTACTCCATGTCATCACGTTACTCCATGTCATCACGTTACTCCAGGCTTTACTTCAATACAGTTATTATGTCAATATTTACCCATAAAGGTGTTTCTACCTCATTTTCTCACATAATTAATATTACTGTCACAGAAACATCCCACCGTGTTGAACATATCTGTTGCCATTTTTTTATTTATTATAATTATTATTAGCTGTTGGGATATTTTAAATGTCCCAAACGGCTTTCTTTCACAGCTGTTGGGATATTTTAAATGTCCCGAAACGTCCTGCTTTCTTCACAGCTGTTGGGATATTTTAAATGTCCCGAAACGACCTGCTTTCTTCACAGCTGTTGGGATATTTTAAATTGTCCAGAAACGACCTGCTTTCTTCACAGCTGTTGGGATATTTTAAATTGTCCAGAAACGACCCGCTTTCTTCACAGCTGTTGGGATATTTTATATGTCCCGAAACGACCTGCTTTCTTCACAGCTGTTGGGATATGTTTTTTAATAGGGTATGACTTAACTCACATCAAAACTGTGAATGGAAACGTGGTTAGTGAGAAAGATGTCACATTTCTACATGGGGGAGAAACCTGCCCATGGACACATAGGAAGGCTGAAATCAGAGTTGTTTTAAATGCATGTTGTATATAAATGACCGTATGGTCGAGGCCTGTGTGGTCCAGACCATTTGGGATGCCCCCAAAACAGACGGGAACTGGCAGGAAAACCATCTAACAGGCACCGAGACAAGTCACTTTGTTCCAGTGAAGCTTGATAGGAACAGATTGTGTGTGTGTGTGTGTGTGTGTGTGTGTGTGTGTGTGTGTGTGTGTGTGTGTGTGTGTGTGTGTGCACATGTCTCCAGTCTGATGAGCTGCATACAGAATTAACCGGCCAATCGAGACCCTTTCGCACCAATTCCTCAGAATGAGAAAATACACACCGTGAAATAGACTACATATCACGCTTGTTAACTTCTAAAAACTTCCAGCACAGCACATCTAACACCGATACAATATTGGGTCAATATTTCTATTCGAAAGAACAGTGTTTTCAATACCAATATTTTGTAGACAGGGCATATTACAAAATGTATCAGGTTTTGAGCTTGGCGACACAGAGACATACAGGAGGAAACAGGAAGCAGAGTGTGGAGAATGTCCCTGGTGGATAACACCTCCGTTTCTTGCAGACAAAAGAGAAGAATATGCAAATCTGTCAGGACTGAGTGGGTCTACCCAGTCGCTCATTCCACACACACACACAATAATGTGTTAACTTTCCTCTGCATCATCAGCTGTGGGACCATGGAGGCTTAAGCTAACTATATGAGCTGTGCTGTGTCCTGAAACACATCAGTAGTCACAGCAGCTGTAGGGCTGGCTTTACTGGCTGTAGGGCTGGCTTTACTGGCTGTAGGGCTGGCTTTACTGGCTGTAGGGCTGGCTTTACTGGCTGTAGGGCTGGCTTTACTGGCTGTAGGGCTGGCTTTACTGGCTGTAGGGCTGGCTTTACTGGCTGTAGGGCTGGCTTTACTGGCTGTAGGGCTGGCTTTACTGGCTGTAGGGCTGGCTTTACTGGCTGTAGGGCTGGCTGTAGGCTGGCTTTACTGACTGTAGGGCTGGCTGTAGGGCTGGCTTTACTGACTGTAGGGCTGGCTGTAGGGCTGGCATTACTGACTGCAGGGCTGGCTGTAGGGCTGGCTTTACTGACTGTAGGGCTGGCTGTAGGGCTGGCTGTAGGGCTGGCTGTAGGGCTGGCTTTACTGACTGTAGGGCTGGCTTTACTGGCTGTAGGGCTGGCTTTACTGGCTGTAGGGCTGGCTTTACTGGCTGTAGGGCTGGCTTTACTGGCTGTGGAGCTGGCTTACTGGCTGTAGGGCTGGCTTTACTGGCTGTAGGGCTGGCTTTACTGGCTGTAGGGCTGGCTTTACTGGCTGTAGGGCTGGCTTTACTGGCTGTAGGGCTGGCTGTAGGGCTGGCTTTACTGACTGTAGGGCTGGCTTTACTGGCTGTAGGGCTGGCTTTACTGGCTGTAGGGCTGGCTTTACTGGCTGTAGGGCTGGCTTTACTGGCTGTAGGGCTGGCTTTACTGGCTGTAGGGCTGGCTTTACTGGCTGTAGGGCTGGCTTTACTGGCTGTAGGGCTGGCTGTAGGGCTGGCTTTACTGACTGTAGGGCTGGCTGTAGGGCTGGCATTACTGACTGCAGGGCTGGCTGTAGGGCTGGCATTACTGACTGTAGGGCTGGCTGTAGGGCTGGCTGTAGGGCTGGCTGTAGGGCTGGCTTTACTGACTGTAGGGCTGGCTTTACTGGCTGTAGGGCTGGCTTTACTGGCTGTAGGGCTGGCTTTACTGGCTGTAGGGCTGGCTTTACTGGCTGTAGGGCTGGCTGTAGGGCTGGCTGTAGGGCTGGCTGTAGGGCTGGCTGTAGGGCTGGCTGTAGGGCTGGCTGTAGGGCTGGCTGTAGGGCTGACTGTAGGGCTGGCTTTACTGGCTGTAGGGCTGGCTTTACTGGCTGTAGGGCTGGCTTTACTGGCTGTAGGGCTGGCTTTACTGGCTGTAGGGCTGGCTTTACTGGCTGTAGGGCTGGCTTTACTGGCTGTAGGGCTGGCAATACTGGCTGTAGGGCTGGCTTTACTGGCTGTAGGGCTGGCTTTACTGGCTGTAGGGCTGGCTTTACTGGCTGTAGGGCTGGCTTTACTGGCTGTAGGGCTGGCTTTACTGGCTGTAGGGCTGGCTTTACTGGCTGTAGGGCTGGCTTTACTGGCTGTAGGGCTGGCTTTACTGGCTGTAGGGCTGGCTTTACTGGCTGTAGGGCTGGCTTTACTGGCTGTAGGGCTGGCTGTAGGGCTGGCTTTACTGACTGTAGGGCTGGCTGTAGGGCTGGCATTACTGACTGCAGGGCTGGCTGTAGGGCTGGCTTTACTGACTGTAGGGCTGGCTGTAGGGCTGGCTGTAGGGCTGGCTGTAGGGCTGGCTGTAGGGCTGGCTGTAGGGCTGGCTGTAGGGCTGGCTTTACTGGCTGTAGGGCTGGCTTTACTGGCTGTAGGGCTGGCTTTACTGGCTGTAGGGCTGGCTTTACTGGCTGCAGGGCTGGCTGTAGGGCTGGCTGTAGGGCTGGCTTTACTGGCTGCAGGGCTGGCTTTACTGACTGCAGGGCTGGCTTTACTGACTGCAGGGCTGGCTTTACTGACTGCAGGGCTGGCTTTACTGACTGCAGGGCTGGCTTTACTGACTGCAGGGCTGGCTTTACTGACTGCAGGGCTGGCTTTACTGACTGCAGGGCTGGCTTTACTGACTGCAGGGCTGGCTTTACTGACTGCAGGGCTGGCTTTACTGACTGCAGGGCTGGCTTTACTGGCTGCAGGGCTGGCTTTACTGGCTGCAGGGCTGGCTTTACTGGCTGCAGGGCTGGCTTTACTGGCTGCAGGGCTGGCTTTACTGGCTGTAGGGCTGGCTTTACTGGCTGCAGGGCTGGCTGTAGGGCTGGCTTTACTGGCTGTAGGGCTGGCTTTACTGACTGCAGGGCTGGCTTTACTGACTGCAGGGCTGGCTTTACTGACTGCAGGGCTGGCTTTACTGACTGCAGGGCTGGCTTTACTGACTGCAGGGCTGGCTTTACTGACTGCAGGGCTGGCTTTACTGACTGCAGGGCTGGCTTTACTGGCTGCAGGGCTGGCTTTACAGGCTGCAGGGCTGGCTTTACTGGCTGTAGGGCTGGCTTTACTGGCTGCAGGGCTGGCTGTAGGGCTGGCTTTACTGGCTGTAGGGCTGGCTTTACAGGCTGCAGGGCTGGCTTTACAGGCTGCAGGGCTGACTTTACTGACTGCAGGGCTGGCTTTACAGGCTGCAGGGCTGGCTTTACAGGCTGCAGGGCTGGCTTTACAGGCTGCAGGGCTGGCTTTACAGGCTGCAGGGCTGGCTTTACTGACTGCAGGGCTGGCTTTACAGGCTGCAGGGCTGGCTTTACAGGCTGCAGGGCTGACTTTACTGACTGTAGGGCTGGCTTTACTGGCTGCAGGGCTGGCTGTAGGGCTGGCTTTACTGGCTGTAGGGCTGGCTTTACTGACTGCAGGGCTGGCTTTACTGACTGCAGGGCTGGCTTTACTGACTGCAGGGCTGGCTTTACTGACTGCAGGGCTGGCTTTACTGACTGCAGGGCTGGCTTTACTGGCTGCAGGGCTGGCTTTACTGGCTGCAGGGCTGGCTTTACTGACTGCAGGGCTGGGGACTGCAGGGCTGGCTTTACTGACTGCAGGGCTGGCTTTACTGACTGCAGGGCTGGCTTTACTGACTGCAGGGCTGGCTTTACTGACTGCAGGGCTGGCTTTACTGACTGCAGGGCTGGCTTTACTGACTGCAGGGCTGGCTTTACAGGCTGCAGGGCTGGCTTTACAGGCTGCAGGGCTGACTTTACTGACTGCAGGGCTGGCTTTACAGGCTGCAGGGCTGGCTTTACAGGCTGCAGGGCTGGCTTTACAGGCTGCAGGGCTGGCTTTACAGGCTGCAGGGCTGACTTTACTGACTGCAGGGCTGGCTTTACAGGCTGCAGGGCTGGCTTTACAGGCTGCAGGGCTGGCTTTACAGGCTGCAGGGCTGGCTTTACTGACTGCAGGGCTGGCTTTACAGGCTGCAGGGCTGGCTTTACTGACTGCAGGGCTGGCTTTACAGGCTGCAGAACTAGCTACATCCCACTGTGCTGTGCTCCAGAAGAGATGTGCTCATTTGGCGCACACACACACACACACACACACACACACACACACACACACACACACACACACACACACACACACACACACACCTCAGTATACAGAAAGAGTTGATCTGGAACCAATCAACTCTCAGTATAATGAGAGAGTTGATCTGGAACCAATCAACTCTCAGTATAATGAGAGAGTTGATCTGGAACCAATAAAGTATCAATCTAATGTATCACTGTTCCAGCTGTCAATAGACACCTTCAGCCTCCACCACAGGGCTACATTGAGTTTCATCAGTGCCAAATCTTTCCCAGTTTAAACCCATGATAGAGAAACCACAGGCATCATCTCTGTATTAGCTTGGCTATTCTATCCAATAGCAGAATAGGCCTTGTTTGGGGAGAGAAGGGAGGCAGGTCATAACTGGAGAGGACACCTTTGCCTGGCACCCTATTCCTATTCAGTGCACTAGTTTAGATCAGAGCCCTATGGCCCCATAGTGCATTATAAATTGAATAGGGTGCAATTCCCACACTGACCCAAGGAACCCAGCTCCCCTGAACTAGATACCACTGACCCAGGTGTTCAGAGTGGCCTAGCGTCCTGTTCGTCCCCCGATACTTGTTCCTGTTTAATAAATGTTAGGGCATCAGCTCCACACAATCTGTTCCCTGATATTCACACAGCTACTCACTGTTCCCTGATATTCACACAGCTACTCACTGTTCCCTGATATTCACACAGCTACTCACTGTTCCTGATATTCACACAGCTACTCACTGTTCCCTGCTATTCACACAGCTACTCACTGTTCCCTGCTATTCACACAGCTACTCACTGTTCCCTGCTACTCACACAGCTACTCACTGTTCCCTGCTACTCACTGTTCCCTGATATTTACACAGCTACTCACTGTTCCCTGATATTTACACAGCTACTCACTGTTCCTGATATTCACTGTTCCCTGATATTCACTGTTCCCTGATATTCACACAGCTACTCACTGTTCCCTGATATTCAATGTTCCCTGATATTCACTGTTCCCTGATATTCACACAGCTACTCACTGTTCCCTGATATTCACACAGCTACTCACTGTTCCCTGATATTCACACAGCTACTCACTGTTCCCTGATATTCACACAGCTACTCACTGTTCCCTGATATTCACACAGCTACTCACTGTTCCCTGATATTCACACAGCTACTCACTGTTCCCTGATATTCACACAGCTACTCACTGTTCCCTGATATTCACACAGCTACTCACTGTTCCCTGATATTCACACAGCTACTCACAATCTGTTCCCTGATATTCACACAGCTACTCACTGTTCCCTGCTACTCACTGTTCCCTGATATTTACACAGCTACTCACTGTTCCCTGATATTCACACAGCTACTCACTGTTCCCTGCTACTCACTGTTCCCTGATATTTACACAGCTACTCACTGTTCCCTGATATTTACACAGCTACTCACTGTTCCCTGATATTCAATGTTCCCTGATATTCACTGTTCCCTGATATTCACTGTTCCCTGATATTCACACAGCTACTCACTGTTCCCTGATACTCACTGTTCCCTGATATTCACACAGCTACTCACTGTTCCCTGATACTCACTGTTCCCTGATACTCACTGTTCCCTGATACTCACTGTTCCCTGATATTCACACAGCTACTCACTGTTCCCTGATATTCACACAGCTACTCACTGTTCCCTGATATTCACACAGCTACTCACTGTTCCCTGATATTCACACAGCTACTCACTGTTCCCTGATATTCACACAGCTACTCACTGTTCCCTGATATTCACACAGCTACTCACTGTTCCCTGATATTCACACAGCTACTCACTGTTCCCTGATATTCACACAGCTACTCACTGTTCCCTGATATTCACACAGCTACTCACTGTTCCCTGATATTCACACAGCTACTCACTGTTCCCTGATATTCACACAGCTACTCCACTGTTCCCTGATATTCACACAGCTACTCACTGTTCCCTGATATTCACACAGCTACTCACTGTTCCCTGATATTCACACAGCTACTCACTGTTCCCTGCTACTCACTGTTCCCTGATATTTACACAGCTACTCACTGTTCCCTGATATTTACACAGCTACTCACTGTTCCCTGATATTCACACAGCTACTCACTGTTTCCTGATATTCAATGTTCCCTGATATTCACTGTTCCCTGATATTCACACAGCTACTCACTGTTCCCTGCTACTCACTGTTCCCTGCTACTTACTGTTCCCTGATATTTACACAGCTACTCACTGTTCCCTGATATTTACACAGCTACTCACTGTTCCCTGATATTCACACAGCTACTCACTGTTCCCTGATATTCAATGTTCCCTGATATTCACTGTTCCCTGATATTTACACAGCTACTCACTGTTCCCTGATATTCACACAGCTACTCACTGTTCCCTGATATTCACTGTTCCCTGATATTCACTGTTCCCTGATATTCACTGTTCCCTGATATTCACTGTTCCCTGATATTCACTGTTCCCTGATATTCACTGTTCCCTGATATTCACTGTTCCCTGATATTTACACAGCTACTCACTGTTCCCTGATATTCACTGTTCCCTGATATTTACACAGCTACTCACTGTTCCCTGATATTCACTGTTCCCTGATATTTACACAGCTACTCACTGTTCCCTGATATTCACTGTTCCCTGATATTTACACAGCTTATATCCAATGCATGAACTTTGCTCTGCTTCAATGAGTCACATGTAACATCAGAAGACCAACCCCTCGCCATCACAGATAAACTATATGTAAAACTGATGGGGAAATAGATACACAGGAAGTGCTGACAGAGAGAAGCAGGTGAGTGATGGCTGGAAGGAGAACGCAGCTGACAGAGAGAAGCAGGTGAGTGATGGCTGGAAGGAGCTGAGCAGGTGAGTGACTGGAAGGAGAAAGCAGGTGAGTGATGGCTGGAAGGAGACGCAGCTGACAGAGAGAAGCAGGTGAGTGATAGCTGGAAGGAGACGCAGCTGACAGAGAGAAGCAGGTGAGTGATGGCTGGAAGGAGGAGCTGGACTGAGAGAGGAAGCAGGTGGTGATGGCTGGAAGGAGACGCAGCTGACAGAGAGAAGCAGGGAGTGATGGCTCAGTGATGAGTGATGGGAAGGAGACGCAGCTGACAGAGAGAAGCAGGTGTGAGTGATGGCTAAGGAGACGAGCTGACAGAGAAGCAGGGAGTGATGCAGCTGACAGAGAGAAGCAGGTGAGTGATGGCTGGAAGAGACACAGCTGACAGACTGTGATGGCTGGAAGGAGACGAGCCAGAGAGAGAAGCAGGTGATATGTGCAGCTGACAGAGAGAAGCAGGTCAGTGAGTGGACATTATTATTGATTGAACCTGCAGAGAGAAGCAGGTCAGTGACAAAGGAGACACAGCTAGACTGCAGCTCCACACTTATATGCATTATTTTTGAACCTGCCCATACAAGAGAATTAATTTTTTTTAACAGAATTTAAAAAATTTAAAAAAGACAACTGACTTTATAAACATTTCCTAACAAGCTCCAGCAAGTTCTTTAGATCGGTAGGGTTGAAAAATGTGGTACTATCATATGATATTTTGGTAGGCTGATATTACCGTGGCACCAGTGTATACCATGCTACACTACAATGGGCTCTGGTCAAAAGTAGTGCACTACATTACCAAAGGGCTCTGGTCAAAAGTAGTGCACTAGATAGGGAATAGGGGTGCCACTTGGAACACAGATATAGACTCCATAATAAGAAAAGACCTCCCAAGGAGTTGATGGAGTGGATTCAGTGTTCAGCCAGAGACAGGCTTCACTGTTTCTGTATCAGAGGAATAGACAAATCAATTACGTTGCCTGATGGAGAGAAATGGAGCAGGGCTGAAAGAGGGAAGAAATGTCATTGAGAATTGATTTCTCTCTCTTTTGTGAGCGACAAAGAGCAAGGAGCTTTGGAGAGGAGAATTGATGGTGAATGGAGGAGTTTTAAGGCTCGGGGTCAGTGTGTGTTGAATAGTGAGGATGTGACTGAACAATAGGTTGAGAACATGGAGTTTAGCCTAGCAGTTGGTGTGACGCTGTGACCGCTCTGGATACATTAAAGCCTGGTTTATGATGGTGTGAAAGCACTGGCAGGACACTGCATGTAAACATGTGGTCCTGTGCAGTGATTGGTAGAGCATGACGCATTGTAATCAGGGTAGTGGGTTCGATATCTAACAGCTATACTAGAATGTATGCACCTCCCACTCTAAGCGGATAAAACACGCTAAATGGCCTATTATTACCTCCCTCTATTATTAACATGTAGAACAACGCTACCTGACCTAGTAGAGTGAGCATCCTCTAGCCTGGAACAAAACACACAGCTATCTAACAGCTATCCTACCTAGTAGCTACCTCCCTCTAGCCTGAACAAAACACGCTACCTACTGTGCAGCTACTCCCTCAGCCTGGAACACAACACGCTACCTACCTAGTAGCTACCTCCCTCTAGCCTGGAACAAAACACGCTACCTACCTAGTAGCTACCTCCCTCTAGCCTGGAACAAAACACGCTACCTACCTAGTAGCTACCTCCTTTAGCCTGGAACACAACAGCTACCTACCACAAGCAGCTACCTCCCTCTAGCCTGGAACAAAACACGCTACCTACCTAGTAGCTACCTCCCTCTAGCCTGGAACACAACACGCTACCTACCTAGTAGCTACCTCCCTCTAGCCTGGAACACAACACGCTACCTAGCTAGTAGCTACCTCCCTCTAGCCTGGAACACAACACGCTACCTAGCTAGTAGCTACCTCGGTCTAAAAGAGAGGAGTGACATTTGAAAGTGACAAAGCAGGCAGCACAGATTGTACGAGTCAAACTAGTTATACACAACAAATACACAAACCCTCCGGGTCACAATTTACTGCACCTGTCAATCAGGTTCTGTCTCAACCAACATGAAAACTGAGCTACAATCAGTTACAGAAGATTGACAGATGAAAATAATCTGGGTTAATGTCACTTCTGTTTTCAGAGCCTTCTCTCTTACACACACACACACACACTCCTACGCCGCCTCACACACACACACACACACACACACACACACACACACACACACACACACACACACACGAGATTGGTTTTGAAAGTTGACCGTTTTGCTAGTTGTCTTTGGGGAACCAGTAGAACCAGTTACACAAGCTCGGGGAAGCATAAAGACAGGTGTGTGTCGTGGATGCTAGACTGACTAGTTTGCATGAGGCCTAGGATGATGTGGGAACCTGTCTTTCTAGAGGAAAGGTGAAATACCTGCTGGTGTCACAGCAGGTACATTGAACATGTTATCTGGCTTGACCTTGGGATGTAGCAAATTAACCATTTTGCTTTACGCTTAAAAACATGATTTTCTCGGTTTTCAGTACAAAAAAAAAAAATCAATTCTACGTCAATTTACAATGCAGAATAATGGCCCTATTACAAATGAATGACCACTGGGGCCAAACTCATTACATTATACGTCAATTTACAATGCAGAATAATGGCTTCAGAAGCCTCATTCCTTTACAGACCAGTAAAATGCCCGTTCATATCTCCAGAGAAGGTTAGAGGCAGGGTAGCCTAGTGGTTAGAGGCAGGGTAGCCTAGTGGTTAGAGGCAGGGTAGCCTAGTGGTTAGAGGCAGGGTAGCCTAGTGGTTAGAGGCAGGGTAGCCTAGTGGTTAGAGGCAGGGTAGCCTAGTGGTTAGAGGCAGGGTAGCCTAGTGGTTAGAGGCAGGGTAGCCTAGTGGTTAGAGGCAGGGTAGTCTAGTGGTTAGAGGCAGGGTAGCCTAGTGGTTAGAGCGTTGGGCCAGTAACCGAAAGGTTGCTGGATCGAATCCCCGACATGACAAGGTAAAAATCTGTTGTTCTGCCCCTGAACAAGGCAGTTAACTCACTGTTCCCTGGCAGGCCGTCATTTTAAATAAGAATTTGTTTTTAACTGACTTGCCTAGTTAAGTGTAAACATCAGTAGCATAACAGACAGGCATGCCACAGCCGAGACGCTTTCTAGGGGCCACATCCCATTATATCTGAAAGGGTCATGAATAAAGGCTACTGGTGGCCTGCTGTCATTTCATATGGGGCAAAAATGAGAAGTAGGTTGCCCCGTGCTCGCAAGACTGGCCCGACGATACCTCTGTTTCCAGGCGACGTTGGTGTCACCCATGAATAGGCTAGGCTATTCTCTACACGACTAGGCTAGGCTATTCTACATGACTAGGCTAGGATATTCTACATGCAACAGACCAAAGACTGAACACATTTTCATCATTAGCCAAGAGACAGATCAAGCAGGAGAGCAGCAGGGAGAGAAAGAGTGTAATGCTTCCTGTTCATTTGTATTGTTTATTTCACATTTGTTTATTATGTACTTCACTTGCTTTGGCAATGTTAACATTTTTTCCATGCCAATAAAGCCCTTAAATTGAATTGAGAGCAGGCAGGCCAGCAGGAGAGAGAGAGAGAGAGAGAGCAGGCAGGCCAGCAGGAGAGAGAGAGAGAGAGAGAGAGAGAGAGAGCAGGCAGGCCAGCAGGAGAGAGAGAGAGAGAGAGCAGGCAGGCCAGCAGGAGAGAGAGAGAGAGAGAGCAGGCAGGCCAGCAGGAGAGAGAGAGAGAGAGAGCAGGCAGGCCAGCAGGAGAGAGAGAGAGAGAGAGAGAGAGAGAGAGAGAGAGAGAGAGAGCAGAGCAGGCAGGCCAGAGAGAGAGAGAGAGAGAGAGAGCAGGCAGGCCAGCAGGAGAGAGAGAGAGAGACAGAGAGAGAGCAGGCAGGCCAGCAGGAGAGAGAGAGAGAGAGAGAGAGCAGGCAGGCCAGCAGGAGAGAGAGAGAGAGAGAGAGAGAGAGCAGGCAGGCCAGCAGGAGAGAGAGAGAGAGAGAGAGAGCAGGCAGGCCAGCAGAGAGAGAGAGAGAGAGAGAGAGAGCAGGCAGGCCAGCAGGAGAGAGAGAGAGAGAGAGAGAGAGAGCAGGCAGGCCAGCAGGAGAGAGAGAGAGAGAGAGAGAGAGCAGGCAGGCCAGCAGGAGAGAGAGAGAGAGAGAGAGAGAGCAGGCAGGCCAGCAGGAGAGAGAGAGAGAGAGAGAGCAGGCAGGCCAGCAGGAGAGAGAGAGAGAGAGCAGGCAGGCCAGCAGGAGAGAGAGAGAGAGAGCAGGCAGGCCAGCAGGAGAGAGAGAGAGAGCAGGCAGGCCAGCAGGAGAGAGAGAGAGAGCAGGCAGGCCAGCAGGAGGGAGAGAGAGAGAGAGAGCAGGCAGGCCAGCAGG
>NC_060186.1:7889793-7892426 GCF_021184085.1 Oncorhynchus gorbuscha
TGCGCGTTCCTTATTAACTAACCCAATTTGTAAGTCGCTCTAGATAAGAGCGTCTGCTAAATGACTTAAATGTAAATGTTAGTGAAATAAACGGTCACTAACGCCCTGAACCAGATCTAGCCTATATCCCAATCCCACCATGTGACTGGCTCACCTATCTGCATGACGCGTCCGAACACGGATGCATTATCCACGGTGCTACAGTTCCACCGCCGCTGTCTGAACTGGTATTGACATTCATTGATGCCCGTCTTGGCCCCCTCGCCAATGTAGACCATATGGTCCTGGTAGAGCTGGCACAGCTTCCTCTGCCCCTGGGAGAGTCCCGTCAGCTGGCTGCACAGAGGCTGGGCCCCGATGATGTACATCTCCGGTCTCTGGATGGGGTTCATCGCTAACGACCTGCATGCACGGATGGGAAATAGGAGGTGGGTAGTTATATACAGCGTTGAGAAAATAAACGTGTATTATAGTATTTGGATGAGGCGTAAATAGCAAGCATTTGAGCCAATATGGCTTCGGTCAAATATTCGCCGTTTCAATATGTCATATAAAGCGGTACAATTGGTAATAATGGAAAATATGCATGAATTAAATCCCCAAATAATAAATATAAAGGAAAACATATAGTCTATTCTACTGTGGAAATAAAGACAGGTAAATATCGCATCGGTAATGAAATAATGATGTGCTGTGGCGATGTCAAATGATGAGGAATATGATCGAATGTTCTCCATCAGAGTGGAACGTTTGGCAGCTCTCCGCACAAGGTCAAGATGCGGTGTTCCACTCTGCGGAGTTCCCCTGTTTCCCCCCTTTCCACAAACAGCTTGGCCATTTGTGCGTAGCATGGGTAAATATTGTGACAAAGTCACCACATTTGTTCTTCCACTGGTCTCCTCCATGACACAACAGAACACACGACACCACAACACAAAACAACACACGGACGCTCTCTCAAACCCCAATCACAAAACCCACCATCTGTAAATTAACGAATCAACTGCGCATGAACTAAGTACGCAGCGATATAGAAACTGTACAGAGTTAATTTGACATAAGAAAAAGTTCAACTTACAACCAGGAGTTGGCGTCCACCAGTAGTTGCGAGCTGCATGCGATGAGAGCGACCGCCAGCAGTAAGTGTTGCTGGGCGCTGCTGCACGGTCTCCGTCTGGTTCTGGTCTCCATGACCCCTTGCGCCACCATCACCGCCAACAAACACCAAAACCGGGAAGAAGTGCCCCTCTGTGAAAAAGACGGATCAAAAAACAACCTCTGTAATCCTCTGCGGGGGTTCTGGGTTCACAGAGATGACGATGCCGAGACAACAAAGAGTCAATATCGGATTCCGTGGAGATAAGGTGTCCTGCGCATTGTCCCCATGACTTTATTGACTTGTAGCTTTGTCTAAACTCTGTTCGGAACGCCTAATGCGAATTCCCAGTCGTGCGTAAAATGTGTACAAGGAAGAAAACCTGATTTTACGCATTGGGATCTATAGGCTAAGATGCGTTTAGTAGGGAGACATCAGATGTGCGTTCTGATGAGGACTAAAAGTTACATTAAAAAACACAGTCCATGAAAAGTTTAGATGACGTTGGTTAATGTTGTTGATCCGATAAGATGCATGTCTCATACTGGTATTTCCCAGAAGATTAAAACTACACGGCTAATTATGAAAACATTTGAACAAGTGTTCATTCCTTGCCTCGATCTGATCTACATTGTAAGTTTATATTCTAAACACTGACTGCCTCTCCTCATCCCACCCCTCGCATCCCCTCTTCTCCTCATCCCACCCCTCACTCCCCCTCCCCCTCTTCTTCCCTTGTTTTACGGGCAAGGGGAGGGACGGACGCCCGCGGGGAACACGGTTCATGTCAAATCAGATTGTATTTGTCACATGCCGCCGAATACAACATGTGTTTACCGTGAAATTACAAGCCCTTAACCAACGATGCAGTTTTAAGAAAAGAATGTTTAAGAAAACATTTAGGAAACAAACTAAATGAATAAAAAAGCAACAGAATAAAGTAACAATGTGGAGATAATATACAGTTACTGGTACAGAGTCAATGTGGAGGTTATATACAGTTACTGGTACAGAGTCAATGTGGAGGTTATATACAGTTACTGGGTACAGAGTCAATGTGGAGGTTATATACAGTTACTGGGTACAGAGTCAATGTGGAGGTTATATACAGTTACTGGTACAGAGTCAATGTGGAGGTTATATACAGTTACTGGTACAGAGTCAATGTGGAGGTTATATACAGTTACTGGGTACAGAGTCAATGTGGAGGTTATATACAGTTACTGGGTACAGAGTCAATGTGGAGGTTATATACAGTTACTGGGTACAGAGTCAATGTGGAGGTTATATACAGTTACTGGGTACAGAGTCAATGTGGAGGCTATATACAGTTACTGGGTACTGGGTACAGAGTCAATGTGGAGGTTATATACAGTTACTGGGTACAGAGTCAATGTGGAGGTTATATACAGTTACTGGGTACAGAGTCAATGTGGAGGTTATATACAGTTACTGGGTACAGAGTCAATGTGGAGGTTATATACAGTTACTGGTACAGAGTCAATGTGGAGGTTATATACAGTTACTGGGTACAGAG
>NC_060186.1:7892526-7900026 GCF_021184085.1 Oncorhynchus gorbuscha
AGAGAGGCTATATACAGTAGAGAGGCTACATACAGTAGTGAGGCTATATTCAGACACCAGTTAGTCAGGCTGATTGAGGTAGTATGACTTAAATGTAAATGTAAATGATGAATAGAGAGTAACAACAGTGTAAAAGAGGGGTTGGTGGGACACAATGCAGTCCGGTTAGCCAGTGGGTTCTGGTAGTGTCTCTCTGTCTCTCCCCCCCTGCCTCTACCTCTCTCTCTCTCCCCCTGCCTCTACCTCTCTCTCTCTCCCCCTGCCTCTACCTCTCTCTCTCTCCCCCTGCCTCTACCTCTCTCTCTCTCCCCCTGCCTCTTCCTCCCTCTCTCTCCCCCTGCCTCTACCTCTCTCTCTCTCCCCCTGCCTCTTCCTCCCTCTCTCTCCCCCCTGCCTCTACCTCTCCACCCCTGCCTCTACCTCTCTCTCCCCCCCCTGCCTCTTCCTCCCTCTCTCTCCCCCCTGCCTCTACCTCTCTCTCTCCCACCCCTGCCTCTACCTCCCTCTCTCTCCCCCTGCCTCTTCCTCCCTATCTCTCCCCCTGCATCTACCTCTCTCTCCCCCCTGCCTCTACCTCTCTCTCTCTCCCCTGACTCTACCTCTCTCTCTCTCCCTGCCTCTTCCTCCCTCTCTCTCCCCCTGCCTCTTCCCTCCCTCTCTCTCCCCCTGACTCTACCTCTCTCTCTCTCCCCCTGACTCTACCTCTCTCTCCTCCCCCTGCCTCTACCTCTCTCTCTCACTCCCCCTGCCTCTACCTCTCTCTCTTTCCCCTGCCTCTACCTCTCTCTCTCCCCCCCTGCCTCTACCTCTCTCTCTCTCCCCCTGACTCTACCTCCTCTCTCTCCCCCTGCCTCTTCCTCCCTCTCTCTCCCCCTGCCTCTTCCTCCCTCTCTCTCCCCTGACTCTACCTCTCTCTCTCCCCCCCCTGCCTCTACCTCTCTCTCTCCCCCTGCCTCTACCTCTCTCTCTCTCCCTGCCTCTACCTCTCTCTCCCCCCCCTGCCTCTCTACCTCTCTCTCTCCCCCTGCCTCTCCTCCCTCTCTCTCCCCCCCGCCTCTACCTCTCTCTCCCCCCTGCCTCTACCTCTCTCTCTCCCCCTGCCTCTACCTCTCTCTCTCTCCCCCCTGCCCCTACCTCTCTCTCTTTCCCCCCTGCCTCTACCTCTCTCTCTCCCCCCCTGCCTCTACCTCTCTCTCTCTCCCCCTGACTCTACCTCTCTCTCTCTCCCCCCTGCCTCTTCCTCCCTCTCTCCCCCTGCCTCTTCCTCCCTCTCTCTCCCCCTGACTCTACCTCTCTCTCTCCCCCTGCCTCTACCTCTCTCTCCCCCCTGCCTCTACCTCTCTCTCTCTCCCCCTGCCTCTACCTCTCTCTCTCTCCCCCCCTGCCTCTACCTCTCTCTCTCTCCCCTGCCTCTCCTCCCTCTCTCTCCCCCTGCCCTGCCTCTCTCTCTCTCCCCCTGCCTCTACCCCTCTCTCTCTCCCCCTGCCTCTTCCTCCCTCTCTCTCCCCCCTACCTCTACCTCCCTCTCTGTCCCCCTGCCTCTTCCTCCCTCTCTCCCCCCTGCCTCTACCTCTCTCTCTCTCCCCCTGCCTCTTCCTCTCTCTCTCTCTCCTTCCTCATTGTTTCTCTCCTCCCTCTCTCTCCCCCTGCCTCTACCTCTCTCTCCCCCCCTGCCTCTACCTCTCTCTCTCCCCCTGCCTCTACCTCTCTCTCTCTCTCCCCCCCTGCCTCTTCCTCTCTCTCTCCTTCCTCATTGTTTCTCTCCTCCCTCTCTCTCCCCCCTGCCTCTACCTCTCTCTCCCCTGCCTCTACCTCTCTCTCTCCCCCTGCCTCTACCTCTCTCTCTCCCCCTGCCTCTACCTCTCTCTCTCTCCCCCTGCCTCTACCTCTCTCTCCCCCCTGCCTCTACCTCTCTCCCCCTGCCTCTTCCTCCCTCTCTCCCCCTGCCTCTACCTCTCTCTCCCCCCTGCCTCTACCTCTCTCTCTCCCCCTGCCTCTACCTCTCTCTCTCCCCCTGCCTCTTCCTCCCTCTCTGTCCCCCTGCCTCTTCCTCTCTCTCTCTCCCTTCCTCATTGTTTCTCTCCTCCCTCTCTCTCCCCTGCCTCTACCTCTCTCTCTCCCCTGCCTCTACCTCTCTCTCTCCCCCTGCCTCTACCTCTCTCTCTCCCCCTGCCTCTACCTCTCTCTCTCTCCTAATCATTGTTTCTCTCCTCCCCCTGCCTCTACCTCTCTCTCTCCTTCCTCATTGTTTCTCTCCTCCCTCTCTCTCCCCTCCTCCTGCTCTTCCTCTCTTCCTCTCTTCCTCCTCCCTCCTCTCTCTCTCTATATACTCTTCTCTTTGGCTGGCTGTAGATGAGTCATGCAAGTGGTGCTGTGAGGTGGCAGCACCTCCCTCACTCTCCCTTTCCGTTTCCCTCTCTCCTTGCCTCCCTCCCTGCCTCCCTCCCTCCCTGCCTCCCTCCCTCCCTGCCTCCCTCCCTCCCTCCATGCCTCCCTGCCTCCCTCCCTCCCTCCCTCCCTCTCTCCTTGCCTCCCTGCCTCCCTCCCTCCCGGCCAAACCCTTCTTTCTCACTGACTGCACAGGAAACTATAAACAGGCAGTTACGGCCCCACATCCCTCCCTGTCAGTGTGTAGTGTATGTGTTTGTAGGGTCAAAGGGCTGGAGCCAGTGTACACACAGTAGGGCCCACAGCTATAAACAAAGAGCTACTTTATTATGGACTAAACAGTGGTCTGAACTCAGTGGTTGATGGGGCGGGTGACGGTGTTAGTCTTCTCAACCACCCCTGTGTGTCCTGAGACAGAGAAGACTAGAGAACTGTCCCTGTGTGTCCTGATACAGAGAAGACTAGAGAACTGTCCCTGTGTGTCCTGAGACAGAGAAGACTAGAGAACTGTCCCTGTGTGTCCTGAGACAGAGAAGACTAGAGAACTGTCCCTGTGTGTCCTGAGACAGAGAAGACTAGAGAACTGTCCCTGTGTGTCCTGAGACAGAGAAGACTAGAGAACTGTCCCTGTGTGTCCTGAGACAGAGAAGACTAGAGAACTGTCCCTGTGTGTCCTGAGACAGAGAAGACTAGAGAACTGTCCCTGTGTGTCCTGAGACAGAGAAGACTAGAGAACTGTCCCTGTGTGTCCTGAGACAGAGAAGACTAGAGAACTGTCCCTGTGTGTCCTGAGACAGAGAAGACTAGAGAACTGTCCCTGTGTGTCCTGAGACAGAGAAGACTAGAGAACTGTCCCTGTGTGTCCTGAGACAGAGAAGACTAGAGAACTGCCCTGTGTGTCCTGGCCCACCAATGGTGGAACAAACTCCCTCACGACGCCAGGACAGCGGAGTCAATCACCACCTTCCAGAGACACCTGAAACCCCACCTCTTTAAGGAATACCTAGGATAGGATAAGTAATCCCTCCCCCCCCCCTTTAAGATTTAGATGCACTATTGTAAAGTGACTGTTCCACTGGATGTCATAAGGTGAATGCACCAATTTGTAAGTCGCTCTGGATAAGAGCGTCTGCTAAATGACTTAAATGTAAATGTAAATGTAAGACTAGAGAACTGTCCCTGTGTCCCAGAGAAGAGAACTGCTGTGATAACTAGGTGGTTTCCCTCAGGTCCTGTTCTGTGTCATGTGACACAAGTGCTAGAACTCCAATTTAGCTATTCTACACCTCTCCTCCTAGTTGACTCTCTCCTCCTAGTTGACCTCTCTCCTCCAAGTTGACCTCTCTCCTCCTAGTTGACCTTTAATATGTTCTCTCTCCTCCTAGTTGACCTTTAATATGTTCTCTCTCCTCCTAGTTGACCTTTAATATGTTCTCTCTCCTCCTAGTTGACCTTTAAAATGTTCTCTCTCCTCCTAGTTGACCTTTAATATGTTCTCTCTCCTCCTAGTTGACCTTTAAAATGTTCTCTCTCCTCCTAGTTGACCTTTAATATGTTCTCTCTCCTCCTAGTTGACCTTTAAAATGTTCTCTCTCCTCCTAGTTGACCTCTCTCCTCCTAGTTGACCTTTAATATGTTCTCTCTCCTCCTAGTTGACCTTTAATATGTTCTCTCTCCTCCTAGTTGACCTTTAAAATGTTCTCTCTCCTCCTAGTTGACCTCTCTCCTCCTAGTTGACCTTTAATATGTTCTCTCTCCTCCTAGTTGACCTTTAATATGTTCTCTCTCCTCCTAGTTGACCTTTAATATGTTCTCTCTCCTCCTAGTTGACCTTTAATATGTTCTCTCTCCTCCTAGTTGACCTTTAATATGTTATCTCTCCTCCTAGTTGACCTTTAATATGTTCTCTCTCCTCCTAGTTGACCTTTAATATGTTATCTCTCCTCCTAGTTGACCTTTAATATGTTCTCTCTCCTCCTAGTTGACCTTTAATATGTTCTCTCTCCTCCTAGTTGACCTTTAATATGTTCTCTCTCCTCCTAGTTGACCTTTAATATGTTCTCTCTCCTCTAGTTGACCTTTAATATGTTCTCTCTCCTCTAGTTGACCTTTAATATGTTCTCTCTCCTCCTAGTTGACCTTTAATATGTTATCTCTCCTCCCTAGTTGACCTTTAATATGTTCTCTCTCCTCCTAGTTGACCTTTAATATGTTCTCTCTCCTCCTAGTTGACCTTTAATATGTTCTCTCTCCTCCTAGTTGACCTTTAATATGTTCTCTCTCCTCCTAGTTGACCTTTAATATGTTCTCTCTCCTCCTAGTTGACCTTTAATATGTTCTCTCTCCTCATAGTTGACCTTTAATATGTTATCTCTCCTCCTAGTTGACCTTTAATATGTTCTCTCTCCTCCTAGTTGACCTTTAATATGTTCTCTCTCCTCCTAGTTGACCTTTAAAATGTTCTCTCTCCTCCTAGTTGACCTCTCTCCTCCTAGTTGACCTTTAATATGTTCTCTCTCCTCCTAGTTGACCTTTAATATGTTCTCTCTCCTCCTAGTTGACCTTTAATATGTTCTCTCTCCTCCTAGTTGACCTCTCTCCTCCTAGTTGACCTTTAATATGTTCTCTCTCCTCCTAGTTGACCTCTCTCCTCCTAGTTGACCTTTAATATGTTCTCTCTCCTCCTAGTTGACCTTTAATATGTTCTCTCTCCTCCAAGTTGACCTCTCTCCTCCTAGTTGACCTTTAATATGTTCTCTCTCCTCCTAGTTGACCTTTAATATGTTCTCTCTCCTCCTAGTTGACCTTTAATATGTTCTCTCTCCTCCTAGTTGACCTTTAATATGTTCTCTCTCCTCCTAGTTGACCTTTAATATGTTCTCTCTCCTCCTAGTTGACTCTCTCCTCCTAGTTGACCTCTCTCCTCCTAGTTGACCTCTCTCCTCCTAGTTGACCTTTAATATGTTCTCTCTCCTCCTAGTTGACCTTTAATATGTTCTCTCTCCTCTTAGTTGACCTTTAATATGTTCTCTCTCCTCCTAGTTGACCTTTAATATGTTATCTCTCCTCCTAGTTGACCTTTAATATGTTCTCTCTCCTCCTAGTTGACCTTTAATATGTTCTCTCTCCTCCTAGTTGACCTTTAATATGTTCTCTCTCCTCCTAGTTGACCTTTAATATGTTCTCTCTCCTCCTAGTTGACTCTCTCCTCCTAGTTGACCTCTCTCCTCCTAGTTGACCTCTCTCCTCCTAGTTGACCTTTAATATGTTCTCTCTCCTCCTAGTTGACCTTTAATATGTTCTCTCTCCTCTTAGTTGACCTTTAATATGTTCTCTCTCCCTCTAGTTGACCTTTAATATGTTATCTCTCCTCCTAGTTGACCTTTAATATGTTCTCTCTCCTCCTAGTTGACCTTTAATATGTTCTCTCTCCTCCTAGTTGACCTTTAATATGTTCTCTCTCCTCCTAGTTGACCTTTAAAATGTTCTCTCTCCTCCTAGTTGACCTCTCTCCTCCTAGTTGACCTTTAATATGTTCTCTCTCCTCCTAGTTGACCTTTAATATGTTCTCTCTCCTCCTAGTTGACCTTTAATATGTTCTCTCTCCTCCTAGTTGACCTTTAATATGTTCTCTCTCCTCCTAGTTGACCTTTAATATGTTCTCTCTCCTCATAGTTGACCTTTAATATGTTCTCTCTCCTCCTAGTTGACCTTTAATATGTTCTCTCTCCTCTAGTTGACCTTTAATATGTTATCTCTCCTCTAGTTGACCTTTAATATGTTCTCTCTCCTCCTAGCTGACCTTTAATATGTTCTCTCTCCTCCTAGTTGACCTTTAAAATGTTCTCTCTCCTCTAGTTGACCTCTCTCCTCCTAGTTGACCTTTAATATGTTCTCTCTCCTCTAGTTGACCATTAATATGTTCTCTCTCCTCCTAGTTGACCTTTAATATGTTCTCTCTCCTCCTAGTTGACCTTTAATATGTTCTCTCTCCTCTAGTTGACCTTTAATATGTTCTCTCTCCTCCTAGTTGACCTTTAATATGTTCTCTCTCCTCCTAGTTGACCTTTAATATGTTCTCTCTCCTCCTAGTTGACCTTTAATATGTTCTCTCTCCCCTCCTAGTTGACCTTTAAAATGTTCTCTCTCCTCCTAGTTGACCTCTCTCCTCCTAGTTGACCTTTAATATGTTCTCTCTCCTCCTAGTTGACCTTTAATATGTTCTCTCTCCTCCTAGTTGACCTTTAATATGTTCTCTCTCCTCCTAGTTGACCTTTAATATGTTCTCTCTCCTCCTAGTTGACCTTTAATATGTTCTCTCTCCCTCCTAGCTGACCTTTAATATGTTCTCTCTCTCCTAGTTGACCTTTTAAAATGTTCTCTCTCCTCCTAGTTGACCTCTCTCTCCTAGTTGACCTTTAATATGTTCTCTCTCCTCCTAGTTGACCTTTAATATGTTCTCTCTCCTCCTAGTTGACCTTTAATATGTTCTCTCTCCTCCTAGTTGACCTTTAATATGTTCTCTCTCCTCCTAGTTGACCTTTAATATGTTCTCTCTCCTCCTAGTTGACCTTTAATATGTTCTCTCTCCTCCTAGTTGACCTCTCTCCTCCTAGTTGACCTCTCTCCTCCTAGTTGACCTTTAATATGTTCTCTCTCCTCCTAGTTGACCTTTAATATGTTCTCTCTCCTCCTAGTTGACCTTTAATATGTTCTCTCTCCTCCTAGTTGACCTTTAATATGTTCTCTCTCCTCCTAGTTGACTCTCTCCTCCTAGTTGACCTCTCTCCTCCTAGTTGACCTCTCTCCTCCTAGTTGACCTTTAATATGTTATCTCTCCTCCTAGTTGACCTTTAATATGTTCTCTCTCCTCTTAGTTGACCTTTAATATGTTCTCTCTCCTCCTAGTTGACCTTTAATATGTTCTCTCTCCTCCTAGTTGACCTTTAATATGTTCTCTCTCCTCCTAGTTGACCTTTAATATAGCCTCTCTCTCCTCCTCCTAGTTGACCTTTAATATGTTCTCTCTCCTCTTAGTTGACCTTTAATATGTTCTCTCTCCTCTAGTTGACCTTTAATATGTTATCTCTCCTCCTAGTTGACCTTTAATAT
>NC_060186.1:7905105-7984489 GCF_021184085.1 Oncorhynchus gorbuscha
TACATCTTAACATAGCTTGCTACTTCTTTCATTGTGCCCTGCACCCTAACATTGTGTTCTGAATTTCTATGTTTGTGTGTGTGTGTGTGTGTGTGTGTGTGTGTGTGTGTGTGTGTGTGTGTGTGTGTGTGTGTGTGTGTGTGTGTGTGTGTGTGTGTGTGTGTGTGTGTGTGTGTGTGTGTGTGTGTGTGTGTGTGTGTGTGTGTGTGTGTGTGTGTGTGTGTGTGTGCATGCCTTGCTAATGGCCTGCTCTGTCTGTGTGTGATTCAGTGCTGAGAATAAGAGGAGATCCAAAAACAAGCTGGCAGAGTCTGAACAGAGTGGAACCAGACTGTTATCTATAAAGAACATCACCTGGAACAGGTACTGCTACAGTATAACTAACTGCTTTTGGGATAACCACAATGTCCTGTGTGTTTGATGTGTGCTAGTTACTGTAATACTGCATTTGTGAGTTTAGAGGAATAATAATGTGTGTGCGACCTGTGTCTGTGTGTCTGTGTCTGTGTGTCTGTGTGTGTGTGGTGTGCGTGCGCTGTGTTTCAGCTGAGGAAGAAGCTGCTGGAGGTGAGCGTGTGGGACTACGACAAGTGCTCCTCCAACGACTTTCTGGGAGAGGTGAGAGAGAAAGACATGCATTTTGTCCATAGCACTTCTGTGAGGGTGACATACATTACTGTGATGCTGCTGTAAGTTTCCTATAAGAAGCAGCCATCCACTATGTGAGGTTGATGTTAAAGGGAATGTGTGTAGGTGTTCTTGATGTTAAAGGAGATGTATGTGGGTGTTCCTCTAGGTGTTGATGGACCTGTCCAACACAGCTAACATGGATAACGTCCCACGCTGGCTCCCTCTGAAGGAACAGAGTGAGGGAGAGCACCACCGGCGCTCCCTTTCAGCACAGGGGCGCCAGCACTCCCCCAAGCCCCCCTCGCAGCACACCTCCCCCAAAACCCCTGCCCACGGTAACCAGGACTCCCCCAAGCCCCCCTCGCAGCACGCCTCCCCCAAAACACCCGCCCATGGGAACCAGGACCCGCCCAAGTCGTCGGTCATCAAGAGCCGGAGCCACGGGATCTTCCCTGATCCAGCCAAGGGTAGGAGAGGTTCTGTCTTTCCCTTCCCCTCTGGCCTCTTAGTCATCACGAACAACCTACCCTACTCCTTTCTCTCTCTCTATCTGTACCTGTTCCGGTTCTCTCTCCTTTCTCCTTTTCTCCCTTGTTCTTTTTATCTCTCTCTCTCTCTCTCATTTTCTCTAGCTGTTTTTGTCTCTCTCTCTGTCTGCCAAGCTATCTCTGCCTGTCTCTCTCTTTCTCTCTGTCTCTCTTTCTATCCCCCCTCTGTCACTTCTCCCTCACTATTCAGCCTCACCCATTATAGCTTTGGATTCATGCTCTTTGCTTTGCCATGTTTTTATTTTCTGCTGTTGCCATGACTCCACTCAGCTCAGACTTTTCCTACCCTCAGCTTCCTCCATTCCCATCCTTACACAACGTGGCCATGGAAGGCTTTGAAAACAACCCCCACCTCCTCAGTCTTAACCCTCAACTTAATTGGAAAACCCCAAATTTAAGTGGAAAACTTGTGGCCCAAACAATTGGAAAATACCAACTTCCAAAGGGTCATTCAAACAGGGCGCTACAGAATGTGGCATGTAGCTTAGTAGCTCTCTAGCCCTGATGTAAAAACAGAAGAGCACAATAACAGATGGTAGCTTTAATGGTAATGATAGATGCTAATTGGTGAATTTGGTTGTTCTAGACACGCAGGTGCCCACTATTGAGAAATCTCACAGTAGCCCCGGCACATCGAAGCCTTCCCCGTCCGAGGGACACAGCCAACATACGCCACGCGCGGCTCCACGTGCAGCGCCTCGCAAAAGTGCAAGGCAACACCAGCAGGATGGCGCCGGCGGTGTCGCTGTAGCAACGGGTGAAGCTCCGGCTCCGCAGCAGCAGCACCGCCTCCAACCAAGTAAAAGACGCAAATAAAGCCTCCGCAGCATGGCCGCCTCGCGCTCATCTGTTCCCCCTTCTGTCCAGTTTGAGCTGTTTTCTTTGTTTTCTCTTTTTTCACCTTTTCCTTCTATTTTTTCCCCCTCCTTTTTTATTTGTCCTACTTCTGGTGCCTTCCGTACCCCCCTCACTGCTTCTCTTCTGTATGTTCCCACGGTGTGTAGATCCAGCATCACACTTACCGTATTCTAGCACTTCTTGTTTTAGAGTTTACACTAAAGTTTACTCCTCAGTTTACCCTGTTTCAATGTACCTCCAGAGCCACAAAGATTGCTGTTAAAAACATTTTATACTTCATTGGTTAAAAGGTTGATAAAAAGGAAATATACAATTACTACAACTAAACTAACATTTCTAAAAACAGAAACTAAACCCTCTGTTAAATTAGATCATAAATTGGAACTAAACGTTTAAATAACGACTCATAAGGTTGCAGGCATAATCATCCTCCCTTAAGCCAAGTTTGTTTCAAACATTCTTTTAAATGTTCTTGTATAATTTAATGTTGTAAGACAGTTAACAGAATGTCACAGAATGACAATGATGATCTTAAACAAGACTGACTCCCGACAAACAAGTAGGGCTTTTGAAAAATCCCTTTGGGACCAGTTGTCAATCAGTGTCCGAACACAGTAGCACTGCCAGTGCTCTCACATGATTGGTCAAGCCATTGACTACCATGGTACACACAGTAGAATCAGTAGATTAGTAGACACAGTATATTTGATTCAGTTTGGACTGGTCATGGTGTCATGGTCCAAGAGAGGGAAGGCTAGGAAATACACTTAGATATCACTTGAATCGTTTGAACTACCTGATCCAAGCATTTACAACGATGAACTCAGAAGAAAGTCTCCCAACCTAACGCTCTCCCTCCGTTTAAATTTCATTATACCTTTTTTCCCCTGTGTTTTGGACTTATTTTGGTTTCTGTTTTATACCAAAATGGCCGGCTTTCTGAAGCTACTCCACTTGGATATGGCTGTGCATGCAGTCCGCTGCCCCTCTCCCACCCACCCACACTTGTTTTTTTTTGGAGCACAATGCACATCAGTAGACGCCCCACCCCTATGTGATGTGGAGGGCCGGGGCGACTGTGCACAGCACACTGTGGCTGCATGTGACTGAGAGTAAAGCTGGTTTCAATGGTGATGATATTCCTGCTTTCTGAGTCTCCATCTTGCCCACCCCCTGCCCCCGGCCTTGACCTCTGCCCTCTACCCACATGGCGTGACCCTGTCCCGTGCCTGCGCCCCTTACGCCCTCCAGTCTCCTACCCCCCAGCCCAAAGAGGCCGCCTCTCCCTGAGGCACCACAGACACACCATAGTGGGCGTGCTCACCATTCAGAAAGCCCAATCCGATTCGCTTCCCGCCCCCGCCGGGCCCGGCAGCATCGGCCACTGGGAGCCAAGCAGACGGCAGACACCTGACCTTCAGGAAAGCCATGTCTGAAGAGAGGCCACAGAGAGAAGGAGGTGAGAGTCGCACGTTTCTGTCGTGTGACTGACTGCAAAGATTGTTGCAGCCGGAGAGAGACAGGCTGGGATACTAACGCACACCTGCAGAAAGAGAGAGATCTGACACAATACAACAGACAGAAAGAGATCTGACAAGGTACAACAGACAGAAAGGGATATTATGAGAGATTGTGACCAGAGAGAGAGAGAGAGAGAAAGAGCTAACACACAGCCACACAGCCAGCCACACAACCAGAGATTCATGCAGCGAGACACAATTTCTTAATGACCGCGGACACAGTTTGCTAATACCAGGAAATAGACTATCAATCCAGGGCTCCGGCATTGTTCCCTAACAATAAATCAGGCTTTGACAGCAATTACCATAAAACCATTAAGCAATAAGGCCCGAGGGGGTGTGGTATATGGCCAATATACCACAGCTGAGGGCTGTTCATAAGCACAACGCAATGAGGAGTGCTAGGACACAGCCCTTAGCTGCGGTATATTGGCCTTATATCATTAACCCCCGAGGTGCCTTATTGTTATTATAAACAGGTTACCAACATCATTAGAGCAGTAAAATACATGTTTTGTCATACCCATGGTATACGGTCTGATATAACACGGCTGTCAGCCAATCAGCATTCAGGGCAGTTTATAAAACTTTATAAAGTACCTGTACACGTTTTTACTCTGTTTTCCTCCCTTGGGTCATTAAATGGTATTAGCAAACGTTTCTTTTTTCTTATCGTGTCGAGAGGCCTGAGAGAAGAGCGTCGGCATAGATCCAGTTTCATGTCACGTGACTCACACATCCCACGCCACGCCATTCACAACCAACCAGTCATACTCTATATCTATCTCACCACTGCACTCATGTGACAGAGGTGGTTTTGTGTATAACCTTGCCAGACCTAAAGAAGTGATTTGAACTTGTTTTGGCATTTAGATCTCAGAGCTAATGCCTAGGCTTTAGCTCAGCTGGCTAACAGTCTTGTGGAACAAAGAAGACGCAGGTCAAACCCAGTCAGTAACACACTTACTTACTATAGAAGTTCCTGTGAATATAAACAGTGCATTTATTATACGTAACTTTTGCAAAGCAAACACATAAATAGGCATTTAAACCATTCAAGTTTTGAAACTACGATCAGTTACTAAGATGTAATTGTGATGATTGCATAACAAATGTAAAATTGCTTAAGTAACTTTACATCAATGTGTTTTAGAGTAAAATGATGAGTTATCCCCACAAAGCAGAGACACACACTTAGTCTGACATTTAGATTACTAATGCGTAATAGGGTCTGTGGGCCTTTTGTTTGGTCTGTTGTGAACATATTTATGTTGCTTAATGTTTGATCGTGTTTCTCTGGATCGTTATGTGTCTATGTCCTTGTGTTCTCTCTGTGTGTCCAATGATGAAGTGGTTTGAAAATGTTGTCCTGTTTATGTGTGAGGGATGATACTGTACGTATGCTACTACATCTGCCCATATGTGTATGCTTCCTGCCTGTCTTCTATAGTATTGTGGTGCTTTTCATAATAACAATGTGATATGTATTGGAGGAGAGGTGTTGGCTGACCTTATTCTGTAGATCACACACACACACACACAATGTTATGTCACATAAAGTGGAAGAGCTATACATCACACTCAAAGTGCTAAATAATATTTAATATAGTAACAGTAGGCATGGGTGGTGTAATACTATATCAACAATGGAACCAAAGGAGACAGTTACCCAGGCCTTTATTGAGACTTATAGTGCACCCACATAAGGCAGTACATTCTCAACCAGGCCTATATAGGGCTCCCTCTCTCTCTCATGACTTGTGTCGTCCAATCTCCGTACAGCACGGCCCGGCAGGTCCGGCGACGCCCCGGTAACAGCTGCCTCATTGGACAGCGGTCTGAGTGGCAGTGCTCACAGCCTATTGGAGGACGAGGGTGGGACTAATGCCGTGGACAGTGCCATCTTCCAGGTCCCTCGGTTGTGAGTTTGGTCATTGTATATACTGTATTTTACATCCTAATGTTTGGTGCACTCAGTGTGTATATTTCTGTATTTTGATATGATCTTGTTCCGGACAGTGGGAAGATTCCAAATGGCACTGACGTGATGATGTCACCAATGGGCCATATGGACTCTGAGGGTAAGTCACAGTGGTGTGTGTGTGTATACCACCTGGAGGTGGAAGCGTAATTCTATGGTGTGCATGCATGTGTGTGTTTAGGTGTGAGTATGTCCCTGTGAGCTTCAGTGTGTACAGTATGTGTCAACACATCCCTCAGATGTAACTATGGTTAGCTGGTCTGCTCTCTAGGGCAGGTTTAGTTGAATCCCAGTGTGAGTGTTGTGACTGGTGTGAAGTCATAAGTCATCAGGAAGTGACAGCACCAGTCACATTCATCTGACCCTGTGAGCATACTTCATACAGTACTGACACGTGTCATGGAAGGAACACTCTAGTGATCAGGGGAGGCTGCTCAAAGGAGGAAGGGGAGGACCATCATCGTTATTGAATTTCATTAAAATAGTGAAACATTAAAAAAGTTATGCTTTTTAGATAAAACTATAATAAATATATTCATGTCACCAAATCATTTATTAAAACACTGTTTTGCAATGAAGGTCTACAGTACACTCAACAGCACTCTGTAGGCAACCAATATGGTGTAGCCGGAGCACAGCTAATTTCTCATTTCTGTCCCCTTCTGGGTACATTGACTTCTATACAAAACCTAGGAGGCTATTGGTTCTCACCACGTTCCATAGACTTACACAGTAATTATGACATCTTCCAGAGGACGTCCTCCAACCTATTAGAGCTCTTGTAGTATGAACTGACATGTTGTCCACCCAATCAAAGGATCAGAGAATGAATGTAGTACTGAAAGCATAAGCTACAGCTAGCTAGCACTGCAGTGCACAAAATGTGGTAAGTAGTTGACTCAAAGAGAAAGAGAATAGTTGAACAGTTATATAGCGATATATTTAGTTGTATTTTTTTCACTTTCACTTAGCTAGCGAATGCAGCTAGCTAGTTTAGTCAAACAAACCAGCTCAAACAGGGAGGGATGTTATGTCAGCTAGCTGGATATTGCTATCCAACACTGGAACTTTTCCAAGTCAAGGTAAGCTTTTGATTTTATTAATTTATTGCCACAGGGGCCCGCCGGTGTAACTGATAAACTGCTTGCTGCTGACTGTACACTGTACTGCATGATTATAGCGGGTTTACTAATGCATTAGTTCTAGTAGCTATATTGACTATGATGTTAATATGGTGATGTAGGCTGTGTGTAGCAGTTAGCGGTTATGATATGAAGGTTTGGCTAGGATTTGTTTTTAGCCTGGTCACAAGCAGCTAATGTGTTGTGCACTGAAGTCCACAAGGGAAGGGAAAGGTGAGAGGAGGAGAGCACGTAGATGTGGTAAGGAATTACACAACGATCAAAGGGATCAAAGTGAACTGTGTTTGCATGTGATCACGGGTGTATTCATTCCGCCAATTCTGTTGAAAAATACATTCTTAAACGGAAGCAAACGGAATGAAACGGGGATAACAACCTGAATTTGTCTAATGAAAACTATCATATTCAACTGTTGGACTAATGATTACACCCTAGTTCAGCTAGAGGCAGGCAAGAGTGAATGTGTCAATGTCTATCACTTTGATTGCTCAAATTTCTCTCAACCTGTGCACCTACATTGTAAACTTGCATTCACAGACTGGGTACAGGCAAAATTGTAGTATTATGTAGTAGCTAAACCTATTGCTGTTACATTGAGCTGGGTGAATGGAATATGAATGACAGTCATCCAATATGCTGTAATAGAAATAAGGCCATGCTCGTAAAAAAAATAATTGTCCTCCCTAATTTTTAAACGGCACCGACCTCCACCGGTGTGTGTGTATATGTGAATTAACGTGTGTGTGTGTGTGTGTGTGTGTGTGTGTGTGTGTGTGTGTGTAGGTAAGACCCAGGTAATGGGAGAGATCAAGATAGCTCTGAGGAAGGAGCTGAAGACAGAGGGAGACCAGCTGGTGTTGGAGATTCTCCAGTGCAGAAACATCACCTACAAGTTCAAGTCTCCAGACCACCTGCCAGGTACTGCTATATGTACATGTACATTACACACAAACATGTACACACACACACGTTTACACACTCATGTCAATGCACATTCGCTCGCACACACACAAACTCAAATGGTACAGATACATGTGAATTCAGGTACATACACAGACACACACACACAGACTGTTTCAGAAAATAGAAGATAACTATTTTGTGACCAATGTAGTGTGTTCATATGTGTGTGTGTCTACAGACCTCTATGTGAAGCTGTATGTGGTGAACATTGCGACCCAGAAGAGGATCATCAAGAAGAAGACCCGGGTATGTCGTCACGACCGCGAGCCCTCCTTCAACGAGACCTTCAGATTCTGCATGAACCCCACCGGCCACTCTCTGCAGGTCTGTCTGTCTGCCTGCCTGAATGTCTATTTCCCTTGTGCATCTCTTTTCTTGTCTTAGATACTGTTATATGTCATTTAAAGTATAATATGTAGGATGCTCGTATGTGTGCTGTACTGCTGCCCTCTATATCACATGCTCTGTGTGTCACGCTGGATATGAACTCTTGTGACAGAAAGTTACATAAATCGAGTAGCCTGCCAGCTCGCACGCACGCAATGTTGGGTCCTGGTTACCAAGAATACTCTAGATAAAAGTGTCTGCTAGATGTCTGTTCTAAACATGACTCTTCTCTCTCAAATCAAACTGTATTTATCACATGCGCAGAATACAACAGTGAAATGCTTACTTACAAGCCCTTAACCAACAGTGCAGTTTTAAGAAAATACAACAAAATACCTACAATTAAAATGTCAGAGATAAGAATACTAAATAATTAAAGAGCAGCAGTAAATAACAGTAGCGAGGCTATATACAGGGGGTACCGGTACAGAGTCAATGGGCATCGGTGTCGAGGTAATTGAGGTAATATGTACATGTACAGTACTGTAGGTAGGGTTATTAAAGTGACTATGCACAGATAATAACAGAGAGTAGCAGCAGCATAGGGGGGGGGTCCGGTACTCTGTCCAGCTCTTCTTGGTGTCTAACTCTTCTCTGTCTAGCTCTTCTTGGTATCTAACTCTTCTCTGTCCAGCCCTTCCTGGTGTCTAACTCTTCTCTGTCCAGCTCTTCCTGGTGTCTAACTGTTCTCTGTCCAGCTCTTCCTGGTGTCTAACTCTTCTCTGTCTAGCTCTTCCTGGTGTCTAACTCCTCTCTCTCCTCTGCCCAGCTCTTCCTGGTGTCTAACTCTTCTCTGTCCAGCTCTTCCTGGTGTCTAACTGTTCTCTGCCCAGCTCTTCCTAGTGTCTAACTCTTCTCTCTCCTCTGCCCAGCTCTTCCTGGTGTCTAACTCTTCTCTGTCCAGCTCTTCCTAGTGTCTAACTCTTCTCTGTCCAGCTCTTCCTAGTGTCTTAACTCTTCTCTCTCCTCTGCCCAGCTCTTCCTGGTGTCTATCTCTTCTCTCTGCAGCTCTTCCTGGTGTCAAACTCTTCTCTTTCCTCTGTCCAGCTCTTCCTGGTGTCTAACTCTTCTCTGTCCAGCTCTTCCTAGTGTCTTAACTCTTCTCTCTCCTCTGCCCAGCTCTTCCTGGTGTCTATCTCTTCTCTCTCCAGCTCTTCCTGGTGTCAAACACTTCTCTTTCCCCTGTCCAGCTCTTCCTGGTGTCTAACTCTCCTCTGTGTCTAACTCTCTCTCCTCTGCCCAGCTCTTCCTGGTGTCTAACTCTTCTCTGTCCAGCTCTTCCTGGTGTCAACTCTTCTCCCTCTGCCCAGCTCTTCCTGGTGTCTAACTCTTCTCTGTCCAGCTCTTCCTGGTGTCTAACTGTTCTGCTCTCTTCCAGCTCTTCCTGTCTGTCTAACTCTTCTCTCTCCTCTGTCCAGCTCTTCCTGTGTCTAACTCTTCTCTCTCCTCTGTCCAGCTCTTCCTGGTGTCTAACTCTTCTCTCTCCTCTTCCTGGTGTCAAACAGCTCTTCCTGTCCAGCTCTTCCTGGTGTCTAACTCTCCTCTGTCCAGCTCTTCCCTGTTGTCTAACTCTTCTCTCTCTCTCTGTCCAGCTCTTCCTGGTGTCTAACTCTTCTCTCTCCTCTGTCCAGCTCTTCCTGTTGTCTAACTCTTCTCTCTCCTCTGTCCAGCTCTTCCTGTGTCTAACTCTTCTCTCTCCTCTGTCCAGCTCTTCCTGTTGTCTAACTCTTCTCTCTCCTCTGTCCAGCTCTTCCTGTGTCTAACTCTTCTCTCTCCTCTGTCCAGCTCTTCCTGTTGTCTAACTCTTCTCTCTCCTCTGTCCAGCTCTTCCCTGTGTCTAACTTTTCTCTCTCCTCTGTCCAGCTCTTCCCTGTGTCTAACTCTTCTCTCTCCTCTGTCCAGCTCTTCCCTGTGTCTAATTTCTCTCTCCTCTGTCCAGCTCTTCCCTGTGTCTAACTCTTCTCTCTCCTCTGTCCAGCTCTTCCTGTTGTCTAACTCTTCTCTCTCCTCTGTCCAGCTCTTCCTGTTGTCTAACTCTTCTCTCTCCTCTGTCCAGCTCTTCCTGGTGTCCAATGGGGGGAAGTTCATTAAGAAGACCCTGATCGGAGAGGCCTACATCTGGCTGGATAAGGTGGACGTGCGGAAGCGAGTGGTCAGCTGGCACAAACTGCTGGCTAGCTCTGCTCAGATCCACTCCTAAAGAACCTACTGTTAACCTTGTCTATTCTATAGGCTCTTAACTCACAGAGAGAAAGACGAGGATGGCTAGGGCGTTCGAGTTTACTGTCTCCATCACTGATCCACTCTTTATGGACCTACTGGACATACTCACAGGTCCACCATTGGGGTCGGGCGAGGACCGTTAGGGTGCAGGAGTTAGACATCTCTTACGCATCCTGTGGATCTTGAGTTTTGGTGTTAAGGGTCAGGGGTCAGCGTTTGAATTGCTTGAGCTGTGACTGGGGATTGGCTAGTGGGGAGGAAGTAGGTATGTGTTTACAGGAAATTAACTTGTGTTTACAGGAAGTAGTGTAGCCAGGGCAGGGAGGAGGACATTGAGGCAACAAAGCAAGAACAGAATCAACCAGGTATTACACACACTCACACACAGTGAAAAACACATTCAAACACACCACAAAGAAAGATGATCGTAAGAGACTGACACATAAATACAGGGGGTGGACATGTTTAGATTCTCTCATTGCTTTATTTGACTGGAGATGTTTTTATTTATGAATGAAATTTTAACTACCTGTGGATTCCCCTCATGGCTTTGTATATTGTTAGAATAATTTAATTAATTTATGAAGCATTTTGGGAATTAAATGTTGAAGATTTATTATATGGAGATTGCACCTCTTATTTTTGTATTATAATTATGATTATTAGAGTTTTATTGATTATTCTCCTCAATTGTTTAAGTACTGAATGATGAATGAAGAATTTTTTATCCAGGGACGCACAGTATATTTTGTGACATATTCTCACTTTAATTCTAATTCTCGATTTGAAATGACTCCCTCATCTGGCACAAGGTACAAAGACCTTGGCAAGCATGTTTTTACATTTTGGGACAACAATATTTCCCCTTCTCTTCTTTCTCTAGATGTAAATTTAGATGCTGATATATCAGATATATTATATAAACATTGTTCTAAGTATAATTGGTGTGGTTTAACAGACTGGGTAGTCTTGTGCACAGGGTCATGTTTATTAGGCACCAAATGGAAGAGAACAGACTGAAACAAGGAGGGACTACCTGGTGTTGTCCCGGAAGAAATACTCATTTTAGTTTTCAGTTGCAAAATGTTTTCTGCTGGGTGACCTAATGAACGTGACAGTGAAAAGTTGCATTGTTGCCTTTGAGGTTGACTTTGTATATAGTTGAGTACACTGTCGTTGTGAGAGATAAATAGATATATTCTTATCACAGACAATCCGTTGTGGATGATTGTGGCTTAACGTTTTATTTTTGGAATGTGAAATATTGGCCACAGGTTTTAGCTGTGATTCAAGCCTGGTTTTCCTCCAAGTAAGATACACAGTGAACTGCTATGCGTAAGACTAGCATAGTTCTGACTTCTCCTTACATTCACACATTTGAAATATCTCTTCACATGCACACTTTCATGTTTTACTTAGCACTTTGTCAAGTTATCGAATGTATAGATGAATATACAGTATGTCCCCACTCGTAGAGAAATATAATATATATAAGTATGTCAAATGAATATATTAAATAAATAAGGATTATGATAATGATAGTAATATAATATAGTCGACCATACTTGATTACCCTCTTGGCCTGTGTATAGTAAAGTGTGTCCCATGGTTCATATATCAGGGTCGCCTCCAAACAGTTGTCTATCTATACATTGGATGGGTGGGTGGGGTGGGGGAGTAGGTGGCTGTGGCATGCTTTAGACGGTTTCTGTTGGTGTGTCTATCTCCATCAAGCTATCCTATTGGGCTCTCTGTTTCTCTATGGGGAGAGGTTGGTAGCTGGGGCTATTGTTTGAACATGAGTTCAATCAATGTTGCTTTGATGAAGAAATGCTACAATGCTCCTGGGTGGCGCAGTGGTCTAAGGCAGTGGTCTAAGGCACTGCATCGCCGTGCTAGCTGTGGCACCAGAGACTCTGGGTTCGAGCCCAGGCTCTGTCGCAGCCGGCCGCGACCGGGAGGCCCATGGGGCGGCGCACAATTGGCCTAGCGTCGTCTGGGTTAGGGAGGGTTTGGCCGGCAGGGATATCCTTGTCTCATCGCGCACTAGCGACTCCTGTGGCGGGCCGGGTGTAGTGAACGCTAACCAGGTCGCTAAGTGTATGGTGTTTCCTCCGACACATTGGTGCGGCTGGCTTCCGGGTTGAATGCGCACTGTGTTAAGAATCAGTGCGGCTTGGTTGGGTTGTGTTTCAGAGGACGCATGGCTCTCGACCTTTGCCTCTCCCGAGTCCGTACGGGAGTTGCAGCGATGAGACAAGACAGTAACTACTAACAACTACCATGAAAATTGGGGACCAAAAGGGGGTAAAATAAAGAAGAAATTATTAAATTTTGGCATGTTTGTCATAGTCCTGGTAACACATTTATTGTTGCTGGTGTGCATGTACTATTTGCTATGGGCTGGTGTGCATCTCTAAGCTACGGACCTGTGAGATTTGAAGGTGTGTAACGTGGCTTTCAGTTGAAAGGACACACTCAGAGTGATGACCTGCCTAGGGTCAAGGTGTGTGAGGGCTGGTTGGTTTAATGGCGACCTTTTGACCTTTGATCTTTGCCAAACATTGACCAAACACCACAGGTTCTCTCCATCTGATTCTATGCAACATAGACTTCGTGTTGTGACTGTGTCTGAATTATCAATCTAGATTCTACAGTCTGAATTAGCGATGCATTTTAGGGGACAATGGGTTATTCTGTTTGTGTATTGTTCACGTGTATAGTTTTTTTACTGCCTTCACGTTAGGGAATGAATAAGAACATATAGCTCTTTGATTTGTATAAGTATGCTTTCACATACCGTTAAATGCAACTTTATTTATTGCACACAATTTGTTGTTTTCATATGTTTTTTACATCAGCAAATGTTAGATGTAAGTTACATAGCTAATTGGAAAGGTATTTTGTTTTCAGCAAAATTATCCAGGGCTTATATTTCAACCCAGAAACTCAATCTTCAGCCCAATGTCCCAGCCGACACACACACACACACACACACACACACACACACACACACACACACACACACACACACACACACACACACACACACACACACACACACACACACACACACACACACACACACACACACACACACACACACACACACACACACACACACACACACACACACACACACACACACACACACACACACACAGTAGTGACTCTTCACATAGACTAGAATCTAAGGGGACACTTTCTTAACACCAGAGCCACGCTCCCAACAGATTCTAGCTTTTCACTGAGTTTTTATGCACCCCCACTTTTGAATAGTTTTATTTTTCCAGTATATATGTAATTTGAAAAATGACCAAAAAAAGTTTAACAATGTAATGACCTGATGTTCTATCTAAAACGGTTACCCACCTGAAATTGATATTTTTTGATACCAGCGTGCGTGAGTAGTTTCTTCATACCACACCCATGCATGGCCAAGTCCTCCTGAAAGTGACCTCCCTTTCCTATGTGTGTTATCTAGCTAAGATCTACACACACACACACACACACACACACACACACACACACACACACACACACACACACACACACACACACACACACACAGAAATGCCATCTCTTTATATCCTACCTTGTAAATACATATATTTTTTTTCTACAAGAGGAAACCGAAAGATTTCCTTGATATCTGACATTAACACATATGATGACGAGATGAGAACACAAGCAGTATGTTACTCTCTTGACATGGCAGAATACCTACAGGACTTAGATGGAGTAAAGACCTTATAAACCTTGCCCTTACACCGGACACAACAGAGTTTTACCAGAGGATACAAACACAGACAAACCTTATTTTATCAACTCCACTAGTTGCAGGAGAATTTAAATGTGCTCACAACAATGGATGTTGCATGTTTAGTTGGTGGTTCGTTCATACTATTTTTGTGTCCAGAAATTCTATTTAAAAAGAAAAGATAGAGAGATCAAACGTTACGAGGGGAACGAAATTCTGAAGAATAATTCTCAGATTATTTAAAGATGTATGCTGACTGTACAAAGAGTATGCTTGTAAAATCCCTCTGGTTTTCCACTTGTATGTAAACAGAAAAATCTAATGTCATGGTTTTGTGATTGTACACAGGAGGTATTGATAAATTATGCAAATTGTGCTGTAAAAACAACGGCTGTTGCCCCAAGTCTAAATATTAAATATCTGTACAAAGAAAACAAGGTGGGTGTTTCTTTGTATATTGATTCCCAGACAATGTTTTTGTATGAGATATGTGATGATAGCTATGCATACATCTACCAAGGCATTCCAACATAATATCATCTCAAGTGTATTATTGTTCTTGAAATCCTGCTGATTATCATACATGCAACAAATACTGAAGTAGTGACAATTAATATGGGAAAGTTGATCACCTTGTTAACCCTTTAGAGCCCAATGTTACATATATGTAACAGTGTCTTTAAACACCTGGTAAAGTGTCTGAACCCGATCAATACATAAGAGGAAGCCACGATCGTCAAGAAGAGATCCTAGTACACACGTGACACCATCTGATGCACAGATCGTTGTAATTACACTATTAGAGATTGGTGCTGAAAATGGTGGACTTCAATGATAAAAAAGTGAATTATGCTACTCCGAATGGTCTCGTAAGTTGTCAAAAAGGTGAGTTTCTGAAATTCAATACATTTCTAAGAAAAATATTTATTTTTGCCGAAGTATAGTCACTTAAAAGTTTGTTCCGTATAGGTAACATTGGGCATTAAGTCAAATCAAATCAAATCAAATATATTTATATAGCCCTTCGTACATCAGCTGATATCTCAAAGTGCTGTACAGAAACCCAGCCTAAAACCCCAAACAGCAAGCAATGCAGCTGTAGAAGCACGGTGGCTAGGAAAAACTCCCTAGAAAGGCCAAAACCTAGGAAGAAACCTAGAGAGGAACCAGGCTATGAGGGGTGGCCAGTCCTCTTCTGGCTGTGCCGGGTGAAGATTATAACAGAACATGGCCAAGATGTCCAAATGTTCATAAATGACCAGCTGGGTCAAATAATAATAATCACAATAGTTGTCAAGGGGGCAGCAAGTCAGCACCTCAGGAGTAAATGTCAGTTGGCTTTTCATAGCCGATCATTAAGAGTATCTCTACCACTCCTGCTGTCTCTAGAGAGTTGAAAATAGCAGGTCTGGGACAGGTAGCACGTCCGATGAACAGGTCAGGATTCCATAGCCGCAGGCAGAACAGTTGAAACTGGAGCAGCAGCACGGCCAGGTGGACTGGGGACAGCAAGGAGTCATTATGCCAGGTAGTCGTGAGGCATGGTCCTGGGGCTCAGGTCCTCCGAGAGAGAGAAAGAAAGAGAGAATTAGAGAGAGCATACTTAAATTCACACAGGACACCGGATAAGACAGGAGAAGTACTCCAGATATAACAAACTGACTCTAGCTCCCCGACACAAACTACTGCAGCATAAATACTGGAGGCTGAGACAGGAGGGGTCAGGAGACGCTGTGGCCGGCCAGGGCCAAACAGGAAGGATATAACCCCACCACTTTGCCAAAGCACAGCCCCCACACCACTAGAGGGATTTCTTCAACCACCAACTTACCATCCTGAGACAAGGCCGAGTATAGCCCACAAAGATCTCCGCCACGGCACAACCCAAAGGGGGCGCCAACCCAGACAGGAAGACCACATCAGTGACTCAACCCACTCAAGTAATGCACCCCTCCTAGGGACGGCATGAAAGAGCACCAGTAAGCCAGTTACTCAGCCCCTGTAATAGGGTTAGGGGCAGAGAATCCCAGTGGAAAGAGGGGAACCGGCCAGGCAGAGACAGCAAGGGCGGTCCGTTGCTCCAGAGCCTTTCCGTTCACCTTCACACTCCTGGGCCAGACTACACTCAATCATATGACCCACTGAAGAGATGAGTCTTCAGTAAAGACTTAAAGGTTAAGACCAAGTCTCCGTCTCTCACATGGGTAGGCAGTCCATTCCATAAAAATGGAGCTCAATAGGAGAAAGCCCTGCCTCCAGCTGTTTGTTTAGAAATTCTCGGGACAATTAGGAGGCCTGCGTCTTGTGAGCGTAGCGTACGTGTAGGTATGTACGGCAGGACCAAATCAGAGAGATAGGTAGGAGCAAGCCCATGCAATGCTTTGTAGGTTAGCAGTAAAACCTTGAAATCAGCCCTTGCCTTAACAGGAAGCCAGTGTAGGGAGGCTAGAGTAATATGATCAGATTTTTTGGTTCTAGTCAAGATTCTAGCAGCTGTATTTAGCACTAACTGAAGTTCGTTTAGTGCATTATCCGGGTAGCCGGAAAGTTTCTGCATAATTTTTGGACAGAAAGTTTCTGATTTTTGCAATGTTACGTAGATGGAAAAAAGCTGTCCTTGAAACAGTCTTGATATGTTCGTCAAAAGAGAGATCAGGGTCCAGAGTAACACCGAGGTCCTTCACAGTTTTATTTGATACGACTGTACAACCATTAAGACTAATTGTCAGATTCAACAGAAGATCTCTATGTTTCTTGGGACCTAGAACAAGCATCTCTGTTTTGTCCAAGTTTAAAAGTAGAAAGTTTGCAGCCATCCACTTCCTTTTGTCTGAAACACAGGCTTCTAGTGGGGGCAATTTTGGGGCTTCACCATGTTTCATTGAAATGTACAGCTGTGTGTCATCTGCATAGCAGTGAAAGTTAACGTTATGTTTTCGAATGACATCCCCAAGAGGTAAAATATATTGTGAAAACAATAGTGGTCCTAAAACGGAACCTTGAGGAACACCAAAATTTACAGTTGATTTCTCAGCTCAGAGGACAAACCATTCACAGAGACAATGTCACGTTCTGACCAATGTCACATTCTGACCTTAGTTCTGTATTTATATCTTAGTTTTAGTATGGTCAGGGCGTGAGTTGGGTGGGTTGTCTATGTTCGTTTTTCCATAATTTGGGATTTCTGTGTTCGGCCTAGTATGGTTCTCAATCAGAGGCAGCTGTCAATCGTTAAAACAATGTATGACTATATTGTTTAGAATAGTCATAGGAAAAGTTATGCTGGATGTCTGCATGTGAGTCAATTTGACCTAATATGTGCTAGTGAAGGAAGGCATGGTCATGAAGTACCACAAGATAGCCACAAGATGACACTACAGGTCTACCCTGGTCATGACCAAACTACTTGTGGGCCTGGGAACCTTCCATTTATATTGAACACCAATACATATTGCATACTGTACTATTTAATATGTGTTGAGTCATGCACAGTGAGCATAGGGGACATAGGGGGGATTTTCTCTAAACAGCTGATCAGTGATACCTCCATTGCAACTACCTCTCCTCCTGCACTCATTTTTTAGAGTTGAAACACAAGTTTCGATAGAAGCTTAGACCCTCCTTTTTTATGTATTTCTAGTTATTGAGATGTTTATTTATACCCTACTGTTTGTACATTTATTTTGGGATTTTTTAAAAATGTTTCAAATGGGTGTGAGGTGAGTCTATATGGGTGTGAGTTGAGTCTATATGGGTGTGAGGTGAGTCTATATGGGTGTGAGGTGAGTCTATATGGGTGTGAGGTGAGTCTATATGGGTGTGAGTTGAGTCTATATGGGTGTGAGTTGAGTCTATATGGGTGTGAGTTGAGTCTATATGGGTGTGAGGTGAGTCTATATGGGTGTGAGGTGAGTCTATATGGGTGTGAGGTGAGTCTATATGGGTGTGAGTTGAGTCTATATGGGTGTGAGTTGAGTCTATATGGGTGTGAGGTGAGTCTATATGGGTGTGAGGTGAGTCTATATGGGTGTGAGGTGAGTCTATATGGGTGCGAGTTGAGTCTATATGGGTGTGAGTTGAGTCTATATGGGTGTGAGATGAGTCTATATGGGTGTGAGTTGAGTCTATATGGGTGTGAGGTGAGTCTATATGGGTGCGAGTTGAGTCTATATGGGTGTGAGTTGAGTCTATATGGGTGTGAGTTGAGTCTATATGGGTGCGAGTTGAGTCTATATGGGTGTGAGGTGAGTCTATATGGGTGTGAGGTGAGTCTATATGGGTGTGAGTTGAGTCTATATGGGTGTGAGGTGAGTCTATTTATTTAACCAGGCAAGTTAGTTAAGAGCAAATAACTTATTTACAATGATGGCCTACCGAAAGGCAAAAGGCCTCCTGCAGGGACGGGGGCTGGGATAATACTGTATATATATATATATATTTCAAAAAAAAAAATATATATATATATATAAATATAGGACAAAACACACATGACGACAAGAGAGACCTAGACATCAACATAGCAAGGCAGCAACACATGACACAGTATGGTAGCAACACAACATGGTACCAACACAAAACATGTTATAAACATTATTGGCCACAGACAACAGCTCAAAGGGCAAGAAGGTAGAGACAACAATATATCACGCAAAGCAGCCACAACTGTCAGTAAGAGTCTATTATTGAGTCTTTGAATGAAGAGATTGAGATTAAACTGTCCAGTCTGAGTGTATGTTGCAGCTCGTTCCAGTCGCTACCTGCAGCGAACTGAAAAGAGGAGCGAACCAGGCATGTGTGTGCTTAGGGGACCTTTAACAGAATGTGACTGGCAGAACAGGTGTTGTATGTGGAGGAAGAGTGCTGCAGTAGATATCTCAGATAGAGGGGAGTGAGGCCTAACAGGGTTTTATAAATATGCATCTACCAGTGGGTCTTGCGACGGGTATAAAGAGATTAGCAGTTTACAGAGGAGTATAGTGAGATGGTGAGCCTATATGGGTGTGAGGTGAGCCTATATGGGTGTGAGGTGAGCCTATATGGGTGTGAGGTGAGCCTATATGGGTGTGAGGTGAGCCTATATGGGTGTGAGGTGAGCCTATATGGGTGTAAGGTGAGCCTATGCACCCTGAAGGCTCTTAAAGTTCAGTGGGTCCCCCGCACCTGTTACCCCTCCTGTTACCCCCTGTGTGTGTGTGTGTGTGTGTGTGTGTGTGTGTGTGTGTGTGTGTGTGTGTGTGTGTGTGTGTGTGTGTGTGTGTGTGTGTGTGTGTGTGTGTGTGTGTGTGTGTGTGTGTGTGTGTGTGCGTGCGTGAGCGTGTGTGTGTGTGTGTTTGTGTGTGTGTGCTCGGATACAGTAGTAAATCTGTTCCCCATTCGTTGCTCATGATCATTGATACTGTTCATGCTCATTAATACTGTAATGGGGATGTATGGGAAAAGGCTAGTCTGGTTAGGAGACAGTATACTAGCTAAGGGGCAGTGTGTGTGTGTGTGTGTGTGTGTGTGTGTGTGTGTGTGTGTGTGTGTGTGTGTGTGTGTGTGTGTGTGTGTGTGTGTGTGTGTGTGTGTGTGTGTGTGTGTGTGTGTGTGTGTGTGTGTGTGTGTGTGTGTGTGTGTGTGTCTCCAACAGGCTGCAACACAGTCTCTTTTAGAGTCCCTCACACAAACACTCCTTATATAAACTCACGGGCATGCTTGTGCATATACTGTGTTCATGCCAGTAAACACACCCACACAGCATTTGACTGTTGACATTCATGTACTCAGAGGACTTATAGAAATCATGTGACTGCCTATACAGAACACACACACTACTGCCACTGAATCCTTTGATGAATCAGCTTATCGAGTGGGGGTGCCCATGAATTACACCTCCAGAGCAATATTATATTAGACGATTTAACAGAAGAGCATGTATACTCGCCTTCACTCAAACAGAAACAAATCATTCATACGTTGAACCCAGTTTATGCTGCCCAGTAGGGTAAATTGGGTTTTCTGATTAGTGGAGCTTGCATAGAAGCCATGGGTGCATCTCAATAGTATAAGTTAGCTTCCTCTCCCTGTCTCATCTCTTTAATCTTCACTGATCTGAAATATCTGAAAAAGTGAAGGGAAATGTCCAGTAAGCATCCACAATGTTTTCATCGATACTCAAAACCCATTGGATATGAAAGCCAGAGGTCCCTCCCCTCTGACCTTCTCCTCTAATGGGTTTTGAGGAGGACGTGAGACGTATGCAATTGAGATTCTCCCAATGATCTCAGATCCATAGAGATTGAGAAAAGGCAAGGAGAGGAAGCCCCGTCAGACTATTGATGCAACCCTTTCTCAGAAGTACTGGTAGTAGTAATGATAGTAGCGTATCACTAGAGGGCGATAATTCTTCCATCTCCATGTGCAAGGCCCACAATATACTATATACAGGAAAGTATTATCTCTCCACATGGCCCTAACCCTAACCTCTTATGAACTGAGAACAAGTCCCTTTCAATCAACCAATCATGCAAAATTGTAGATGGCTAATGCTTTTGACATATTTGCCAAAGAGCAATTAACAAAGCTCAGACCTTCACCTCCAAACCTAGACAGTGGCAAGGAAAACTCTGGGTGTGCATGCATTAGTGTGCACGCATGTGTGTGTGTGTGTGCCTGACTGCACATGTGTAGGTGTGTTTTGATGTCTGTATGTATCCCACTGTAGGGAACCAGGCCAACGTTGGGCAGATGATGCATGGTGTGTCTCTCTGCACCTGCAGAGCTGCAGTCAGCCCACCTGTTAATTCTGTCTCTGCAGCTGGAGCCTCCAGGCATCTGCCTCTGCTCCCTCAGTGGATCAGGACAGGAGTCAATTCTGGGAGGACAGATTTCCACACAGAAACGGGCTATACAATATAGAAATGGAGTAGAACTTGAAGTGAAGTGTATCGGCCCATGTGGGAATGGAACCATCAACCTTTATTCTGCCATCCTTCATCCAACTGATCCATCTGGTCCAGAAACGATTCCTGTCCAGAAACAACCCCGATCAACCGATCCACATAGCCTATATGTCTATATGTAACCTAAACCTAGGATTTATTTCAGATCTTCACAACTAGCTAGGCTAGAGTATTAAGGTCGGTCACGGAGGGTGCACAGCAGTGATGCAGTTGGACTTTTAATTATTAATATTTTAAAGCAAATTTCCTTTTCATTTCATAAATCTGGAATGTCTCAACTTCAAGGATCCACTTAAAACCCCACGAGGAAGACAGAATTGAAGAATCTTGACTATAAACAGAAAGGGTTGTAGTTTTCCTGAGTGATGTTTTCCTGAGGTGAGACAGAGAACATGCTAGAAAGGGAACGCCAGCTATGTCCGATCTCTCCCTTGTAACACCATGTCTGGCCAGAGGGCAACTCTACGTAGGCCGTTACATAAGTGAAAAGGGTGAATCAGATGCTAGCTAGCCTCTGCCTTACACAAACTAATTCATGTTTGTTGACACAGAACATTTGTTTTACAGCCAATGCCCTCTGGGAATCTATTCTAGAAGATATCCTTCACATTGCAGAGATAGGCTGCTAGGGTCATTTAAGTTAATCACTGCAAGGTCTTAAACTACAAATCTGAACTTGAGAAGTAGCTAGTTAGCTTGTTAGCTACCTAGTTAGTTAGTTAGTTAGTTAGTTTAAATACTGGTTATTTGATACTGTTTCATGTTTGCTGAGCATACATATAGCCATGGTAGGGGGCTGGAAGCTGGCAATTGACTTTGAAGGGCGATCGTTGAAGGACATTGGTTTGCCGACTTAGTACATGTTTCCATTTGATCTCACCGCAGCTTTGATTAGCACACAGCTGTCTTTCTTTTGCTGATTGAGCTCTCTCTTTCATCAACATTGTCTCTCTCTCTCTCTCTCTTTTCTCTCCGTCCGGGTCTCTCAGATCCTGCACTTCTAAAGATCTGTTTGTGCCTCTGTGCCTTCAAAGACGAGTCACATCAACAAAGCCTGGTTATTCAACTGTCATTGTGTGCCTCACATTTTCACTGTGTTGAGCATGATCAAACTGACTGTCATCTGGAGAGGCCTTCTATACGCGGTTCATCCTCTTGTAAAGTTCAGGCCAGGGACATCGACCGAACATGGTTGAAGCCAGGGTAAACAGTGAAGGACTTTCTGGTCCTAAACTGAGTTGAAGGGTTTGATCTACCTACTGTAGCTATGTGTCAATTATCTAATGTTGTGCCATCTTCTGTTTGCCTTGTGTGCTTCATCTGCACTGATCTGAAAAAGGATTGCGACCTTTGGTTATTCTATTCAACAGCAAATGCTGTATGTGCCAAATGGCCATGTGTTACAATGGACTGTAGGGTGTCATAACTAGAAACGTCCTCAATAAAAAGGCATTATACTCAGTGTATGAGTGGAATGGTACTATGGCTTCACGATTGCATGGACGTGACTGTGAACTAACCTATTACCATTGTCATTCTATTCAATAGAAAGTACCAAATGCCATGTTGTGCCATGGGTTACAGTGGGCAGTAGTGTGTCATAACTTGGCTTTCACCAATCATCCTCTGTTCTCGCCACCATGTTAGGACATACATATACTACCACAGCTGCCAGATTGAGGCCCCTGACCTGTTAATGGGTGCAGAGAGGGTTCTGTGGTGTATCAAAATGCCCCCCGTCTTGTTATATAACCTCCTGGATCATCTCTCCCTCTCTCCTCATGGCGTCTCCTGTCTCTTCCATTCCTTCTATCTCCATCTCTCCCTCACTCTCTCCCTCTCTCCTCATGGCGTCTCCTGTCTCTTCCATTCCTTCTATCTCCATCTCTCCCTCCCCCTCCATCTCTCCTTCACTCTCTCCCTCACTCTCTCCCTCTCTCCTCATGGTGTCTCCTGTCTCTTCCACTCCTTCTATCTCCATCTCTCCCTCATTATCTCCATCACGCTCTCCCTCACTCTCTCCTCATGGCGTCTCCTGTCTCTTCCATTCCTTCTATCTCCATCTCTCCCTCCCCCTCCATCTCTCCTTCACTCTCTCCCTCACTCTCTCCCTCTCTCCTCATGGTATCTCCTGTCTCTTCCACTCTCCATCTCTCCCTCATTCTCTCCATCACGCTCTCCCTCACTCTCTCCCTCTCTCCTCATGGCGTCTCCTGTCTCTTCCACTCCTTCTATCTCCATCTCTCCATCACTCTCTCCCTCTCTCCTCATGGCGTTTCCTGTCTCTTCCACTCCTTCTATCTCCATCTCTCCATCACGCTCTCCCTCACTCTCTCCTCATGGCGTCTCCTGTCTCTTCCATTCCTTCTATCTCCATCTCTCCCTCCCCTCCATCTCTCCTTCACTCTCTCCCTCACTCTCTCCCTCTCTCCTCATGGTATCTCCTGTCTCTTCCATCTCCATCTCTCCCTCATTCTCTCCATCACGCCATCTCTCCCTCTCTCCTCATGGCGTTTCCTGTCTCTTCCATCCCTTCTCCATCTCTCCATCTCTCCCTCATGCCATCTCCTGTCTCTTCCATCCCTCTCTTTCCATCTCAATCCATCCCTCCCTCCAGACTGGAGATAAGCGGCATGATAGAAGCCATTAGACAGGGTAATATAATTACACAGGGGACCTGTCGGGTTGCTGGATAAAGAGGCGGGGTCCATCTGGACTATAATTGAATGACTGGCCCTTTTTCCTGCGCCACTATATTTATACTGAACCACCTGATCAGGTCCGGCTGCCAGACAGCCAGGGAGGAGCTGTCACTTATACCTGAGACTAATGTCCCAGACATAAAATAGCCAACGTGAGATGAATTACATGATGTGATGATCTCAGATTGCCTGGATTTAAATTAGTGTATGTATACAAATAAGGATATTAACATGAATGAATGTTTAAATAAGCAATGAAGTTGTGCATCAGGGCTGTACTCATCTACGATTAGCTTTGCCTTTCAAGACAGGGGAGACCTGGTCCTAGATCAGCACTATTCTGAGATGCTTAATACATACGGGTCCTGGTTTACCCCCATTTCTCTTTTTCTACTTTAATGTCCTTCTGACATTCCGGAACACAGCGGACTATGGGAAATTACATTCATGCAACAAATAATGCATTCTTTCATTCTCTTATGGGCCTGCCAAGTGGAATTTGTTTTGTAATTCTTCCAGAGCCAGGCAATGTTTCCATGGCAACGGTCAATGTTAAAGTTTAATCAGCATCCCGGGCAGTTATGACTTGTATAATAATTCTTAATGGCCTGACACAAGAAACAGAAGCACCAACTTGATCTGGTTTATTGCTGAATCACCCATGATCTGCCCGTTTGGCTCATTGGTGGTGATTCAATTGGGATCTTTAATTGATTAAATAGATTAAAATGATCAAATTTGTCCCTTCCTCCCTTTCTTCCATGAGGGAATTACTTATTGGTGAACACTGCCTTCTCTTAGCCGATTCCATGTAGATCTAGTCACGAGATTGGAAAGGATAGGACAGGTGTCAACAACAGGGGAGTAGCGCTACCTTGCTCCATGATAGACTAGAATGAATGTTCACCATATTGTTTAAACCTATCCAAACCTTTCAGTGTCTAGGGCAGGGCTCTCCAACCCTGTTCCTGAAGAGCTATTGTCCGGTAGGTTTTCACTCGAACCCAAATCTAGCGAACCTGATTCTAATAATTACCTGGTTGCTAAGAGGAGTCAGGTTAGTTACAACTGGGGTTGGAGGGAAAAGCTACAGGAAGATAGCTCTCTAGGAACAGGGTTGGAGAGACCTGATCTAAGGGTTAGGAGCTAGGGGTTGATTTGACAATGAGCATCTTTGTTTTTCTCCTCCGGATACCCAAAAGGCGTATCTGTCCTTCCTCGAGTTCCCCTCCTATAGCAAAGCCTTCCAAAATGATAATGCCAACAGTCACTTGAATGACATTCACCACTGTCGTATTCCCCAAACATCATATCCCAGACAGTCACCATCCGTTCCCCTCAGAGAGCCAGCAAAGCATATCCGACCCCGGTTGTCACTTGGGACGGTCGGTTACGGAGATAGATTTGGTTGGCGCAGTGACCTCCATGCGACTACGTCTCCCTGGATATGATATTTTAATGGCAGCTATGGGAATTGTACGATGCTGAAAAATATGTGGAACATCATAACAGACAATGGACTTACACTATTGGAGATGTACATGAATTGGCACGACCCAAAGTTTCACGATCTGATTCAATATCCAAAACATATCCTCTATACTATCCACTTTTCTGCATTCTATATAGATACATTTAGCATTTTTTTCAACTTTATTTAACCAGGTATGCAAGTTGAGGCTAGTTTTCATTTACAACTGTGTCCTGGCCAAGATAAAGTAAAGCAGTGTGATACAAACAACAACACAGAGTTACACATGGAATAAACAAGCGTACAGTCAATAACACAATAGAAAAAAAAAGAAAGTCTATATACAGCGTGTGAAAATCACGTGAGGAGGTAAAGAAATACATAGGCCATAGTAGCAAGTAATTATAATTTAGCAGATTAACACTGGAGTGATAGATGTGCAAGTAGAAATACTGGTGTGCAAAAGAGCAGAAAAGTAAATAAAAACAAAATGGGGATGAGGTAGGTAGACTGGATGGGCTTCTTACAGATGGGCTATGTACAGCTGCAGTGATTTAGCTGCTCGGATAGCTGATGTTTAAAGTTAGTGAGGAAATAGAAGAATGTAGAATGTATGCACACATGACTGTAAGTCGCTTTGGATAAAAGCGTCTGCTAAATGGCATATATTATATTATTATATTATTATATTATATTAAATATAAGTCTTCAGCTTCAGAGACTTTTGCAATTCGTTCCAGTCATTGGCAACAGAGAACGGGAAGGAAAGGCGGCCAAAGGGTGTGTTGGCTTTGGGGGTGACCAGTGAGATATACCTGCTGGAGCGCGTGCTACGGGTGGGTGTTGTTATCGTGACCAGTGAGCTGAGATAAGGCGGAGCTTTACCTAGCAAAGACTTATAGATGACCTGAAGCCAGTGGGTCAGGCAACGAATATGTAGCGAGGAGCAGCCGATTAGAGCATACAGGTCGCAATGATGGGTGGTATATTGGGCTTTGGTGACAACGGGTGGCACTGTGATAGACTGCACCCAGTTTGCTGAGTAGATTGTTGGAGGCTATTTTGTAAATGACATTGCCGAAGTCGAGGATCGGTAGGATAGTCAGTTTTACTAGTGAATGTTTGGCAACGTGAGTGAAGGAGGCTTTGTTGCGGAATAGAAAGTCGATTCTATATTTAATTTTGGATTGGAGATGTTTAAAATGAGTCTGGAAGGAGAGTTTACAGTCTAGCCAGACACCTAGGTGTTTGTAGTTGTCCGAACCATCCAGAGTAGTGATGCAAGTCGGGCGGGTGTGGGCAGCGAACGGTTGAAAAGCATGCATTTAGTTTTACTAGAGGTTAAGAACAGTTTGGAGGCCACGGAAGGAGTGTTGTATGGCATTGAAGCTCGTTTAGAGGTTTGTTAACACAGTGTCCAAAGAAGGGCCAGATGTATACAGAATGGTGTCGTCTGCGTAGAGGTGGATCAGGGAATCACCTGCAGCAAGAGCGACATCGTTGATATATACAGAGAAAAGAGTCAGCACTCCGATTTAACACACTAAACTCTGTCTGAGTAGTAGTTGGTGAACCAGGCAAGGCAGTCATTTGAGAAACCAAGGCTTTTGAGTCTGCCGATAAGAATACTGTGATTGACAGAGTCGAAAGCCTTGGCCAGGTCGATGAAGACGGCTGCACAGTACAATATTTTATTGATGGCGGTTATGATATCGTTTAGTACCTTGAGCGTGGCTGAGGTGCACCCATGACCAGCTCGGAAACCGGATTGCACAGCGGAGAAGGTACGGTGGGATTAGAAAATGGTCAGTGATCTGTTTATTAACTTGGCTTTCGAAGACTTTAGAAAGGCAGGGCAGGATGGATATAGGTCTATAACAGTTTGGGTCTAGAGTGTCACCCCTTTGATGAGGGGGATGACCGTGGCAGCTTTCAATCTTTAAGGATCTCGGACGATACAAAAGAGAGGTTGAACAGACTAGTAACAGGGGTTGCAACAATGGCGGTGGATACATTTAGAAAGACAGGGTCCAGATTGTCTAGCCCAGCTCATTTGAACGGGTCCAGCTTTTGCAGCACTTTCAGAACATCTGCTATCTGGATTTGGGTGAAGGAGAAGCTTGGGAGGCATGGGCAGGTAGCTGCGGAGGGTGCGGAGCTGTTGGCCGGGTTTGGGATAGCCAGGAGGAAAGCATGACCAGTCGTAGAGAAATGTTTCTTGAAATTCTCTATTATTGTGGATTTATCGGTGGTGACCGTGTTACCTAGCCTCAGTGCAGTGAGCAGCTGGGAGGAGGTGCTCTTGTTCTCCATGGCCTTTACAGTGTCCCAAAACTTTATGGAGTTAGAGCTACAGGATGCAAATTTGATAAAGCTATCCTTTGCTTGTAATGACTGACTGCTTGTAATGGTTCCTTAATTCCCTGAACAGTTGCATATCGAGGCGACTATTCAATGCTATTGCAGTCCGCCACTAGATGTTTTTGTGCTGGTCGAGGGCAATCAGGTCTGGAGTGAACCAAGGGCTATATCTGTCCTTAGTTCTACATTTTTTGAAAGGGGCATGCTTATTTAATATGTTGAGGAAATTACTTTTAAAGAATGACCAGGCATCCTCGACTGACGGGATGAGATCAATATCCTTCCAGGATACCCGGGTCAGGTTGATTATAAAGGCCTGCTAGCAGAAGTGTTTTAGGGAGCTTTTGACAGTGGTGAGGGGTAGTCATTTGACTCCAGACCCATAGCAGATGAAGGCAATGAGGCAGTGATCGCTGAGATCCTGATTGAAAACAGCAGAAGTGTATTTGGAGGGCAAGTTGTTCAGGATAATATCTATGAGGGTGCCCATGTTTACGGATTTTGGGTTGTACCTGGTGGGTTCCTTGATGATTTGTGTGAGATTGAGGGCATCTAGCTTAGATTGTAGGACTGTTGGGATGTTAAGCATATCCCAGTTTTGGTCACCTAACTGAATGAACTCTGAAGATAGATGAGGGACAATCAATTCACATATGGTGTCCAGGGCACAGCTGGGAGCTGAGGGGCTCTATAACAGGCGGCAACAGTGAGAGACTTATTTCTGGAGAGATTAATTTTTTAAATTAGAAACTCAAACTGTTTGGGCATAGACCTGGAAAGTATGACAGAACTTTGCAAGCTATCTCTGCAGTAGATTGCAACTCCTCCCCCTTTGTCAGTTCTATCTTGATGGAAAATGTTGTTGTTGGGGATGGAAATCTCAGAATTTCCATCCGCCAGGATTCAGACATGCAAGGACATCAGGGTTGGCGGAGTGTGCTAAAGCAGTAAGTAAAACAAACTTAGGGAGGAGGCTTATGATGTTAACATGCATGAAACCAAGGCTTTTTCGGTTACAGAAGTCAACAAATGAGAGGGCCTGGGTTAACCGCCACATCACCCGAGGAACAGAGGAGGAGTAGGATGAGATTACGGCACTAGGTGGCAGCTAGCTAGCTGTGATGATCAGGAGTAATGGTCCAGGGCTTACGGCAGGAATCTGGCGTTGTAGTGGAGAAAACAGTCCGATACTGGTAGGCTGGCAAGTGTGATCCAGGCTAAAAGCGGCTGGAGTCTGTGCCAAAGGTAAAGGCCACTAGCAGTGGCTGACAATGACTAAATAGCTAGTAGCTAATCAGCTGGTTAGCTTCTGATGGCTAGCTTCTGATGGAGGTTCTGGCTAAAAGGTCTAAAAATAGTGGATCTGTATCAAATTGGGTGAGGCGGGTTACCTGAAGGTATATTTCATTTTAAAAATGTAAAAGAGAATGAAAATATATTGAAATCTATACAAAAAAAGACAAAAAAGAAAAAATGATCAAAAAAGACAAAAAAGATCTTGACTCCAAATACACCTACTTTAATTTTTAAAATGTACCCCTCTTGTTGACTTCTTACCAAGTAAAGTTGAATTATTCTTCTAGAAGGAAGCTAATCCCCTGGAATTATGAATTTCAGTGTTTTAAATTGTTCATTTTGTATGTAAATATAGTGACCACATCGTTGTGCTGTTATTCATAACTCATGGTATGAAAGGGAATATGTTTGCTGTTATCTATGAGCTTAAATCATTAGGAATCTACACTGAGTGCACAAAACATTAGGAACACCTTCTTAATACTGAGTTGCCTCCCCTTTTGACCTCAGACTAGCCTCAATTCGATGGGGCATGGACTCTACAAGGTCTTGAAAGCGTTCCACATGGATGCTGGTCCATGTTCACTCAATGCTTCCCACAGTTGTGTCAAGTTGGCTGGATGTCCTTTGGGTGGTGCACCATTCTTGATACGCACGGGTACACAACCCATGTCTCAATTGTCTCAAGCCTTAAAAGTCCTTCTTTAACCTATCTCCTCCCCTTCATCTACACTGACTGAAGTGGATTTATCAAGTGGCATCAATAATGAATCATAGCTTTCACCTGGATTCACCTGGTCAGTCTATGTCAAGGAAAGAGCAAGTGTTCTTAATGTTTTGTACACTCAGTGTCTATAAAGAAGGTGAAAGATTGCATGGTCTGACACTCATCGGGTTTGACCCACCTGAAGTAACACAAGACAAAATGCTAGGATGACAAATGATAGTACATAGTATGACTACTGTATATCACAGTGATACACCATAGGGTACGCCCTTATGATAATCGTAGGTGGCCCTATGCCCTCCCTCTGTCTCCTTCTGTCTCTATGTGCATCTCAATGGAATTGTCAGATCACACACCCTATAATGTATCAGTGTCATCTCACGTGAGGGTATACTGTCAATATCCCAAGACGGGAGGAGAGGGGGTGGAGGGGATACCAATTTAACATTGACCATTGACATGAAATATCGCCTCACTCGGGACTAATTCCTAAATAAATTCCACTTGGCAGGCCCACAAGAGAATGTATTTGTTGCATAAGTGTCGTTTCCAGAGTCCCGCTGTCATCCCGAATAACAATAAGTAATAAAAAAAGGGAAATAGGGGTAAACCACAACCCGTATTCATAAAGCGTCTCAGAATAATAGGGCTGATCTGGGACTAGGTCCCTCCTGTCCACATAATTGTAGTCATAACCCATAAGAGTCTAAGCCCTGTCTAAGCCAGGGGGGGGCTACAAAACTGTATGGAATTGTTTTAATCATACCAAGGATAATTTTGCTATTTGATTTAGCATTTTAAGAACCCTTGTAGTATCAATTAAAAAAAATATTTGATGAAATATATTGTTTGGCCTTACTGCTATTAGCCCATAGAAACACAGTGAATAACAGATTCACTACACGGAACAACAGATAGTCCCAAAAAATACATCTAAAGGAAGTTTGTTCTGAAGTATCTATCCTATATCTAAGAGATATAAGAAAGATCAGGAAACATTTGTTTTTACATATATTTAAACCCTCATTTTGTCACTTAACAGTCTCTATGTATACACTTGTGTTCATTTTTTAAACTGGTACCAGGAGACCTTCAGAGGAGTCTTGTGAGGCCAAAACAACCGATATGTGTATCTGTATGTGTTCGTAAGTCTCACCTTTACACAGAAGGTGTGCCAAAGGGTGTAGCCCAAACTGGCTACCTTTACACAGAGGGTGTAGCCCAAACTGGCTACCTTTACACAGAGGGTGTAGCCCAAACTGGCTACCTTTACACAGAGGGTGTAGCCCAAACTGGCTACCTTTACACAGAGGGTGTAGCCCAAACTGGCTACCTTTACACAGAGGGTGTAGCCCAAACTGGCTACCTTTACACAGAGGGTGTAGCCCAAACTGGCTACCTTTACACAGAGGGTGTAGCCCAAACTGGCTACCTTTACACAGAGGGTGTAGCCCAAACTGATAGTGTTTAGCCCAAACTGACCTAGTGTGTAGCAAACTGATAGTGTGTAGCCCAAACTGATAGTGTGTAGCCCAAACTGATAGTGTGTAGCCCAAACTGATAGTGTGTAGCGCAAACTGATAGTGTATAGCGCAAACTGATAGTGTAGCCAAACTGATAGTGTGTAGTCCAAACTGATAGTGTGTAGTCCAAACTGTTAGTGTGTAGTCCAAACTGTTAGTGTGTAGTCCAAACTGTTGGGATGCTACAGACCATTTTGTGAGAAGACTGATTTTCAGGATGTCTCATGCTCTGACAAACACCGCTCTAGCTCTGTCACCTTTCACTGCAGATGTGGAAGTGTTACAGGCAGATGCGGTGGATTGAGACATCCAGAGACAAAAACAGATAACAGATCTCTAGTTTAAACTGACAGATTTGAATGGGGATTTTAGATTATGCTAATTAGATTTGCACGGGGTTGCGGACATCGACCATAAGGGGTTTTAAAAGGCAAAACTGATCCTAGATCAGCACTCCTTTCTCTGAGTCTCTGTATGAGACTGTATGAGGCTCCCGAGTGGCCCGGCAGTCTAAGGCACTGCCTCTCAGTGCTAGAGGGCTCACTACAGACCTTGGTTCGATTCTGGGCAGTATCACAACAGGCCGTGATCGGGAGTCCCATAGGGCGGTGCACCCAGCGTCGTCCGGGTTAGGGGAGGGTTTGGCCGAGGTAGGCCGTCATTGTAAAATAAGGTTAAATAAAGGTTCAATTTAAAAAAAAATCATAAATGAATACAGCCCTGATGCACAATCTCATTACTAACTTAAACATGAATTAATATAGCTATTGAAACATGAGTTACTATTCTGAACAGATTCTTTGATGACATTTGTGTTTTGCACTATTTTGCAGAGGTTTCCAAATGCTGGGCCTAGTTGCATTATGGGCCTAGTTGCATTAAAAGCCCAGTTCTGTGTTTTATATATGTGTCCACACTATGAGATTGGAATAATACTGTGAAATTGTGAAAATTATGATAGTGCCCTTTTAGTGTAAGAAGTGTTTTTCAGATGTGAATTTCAGCCTGTTTTGGTGGAATGGAGTTTTGGCCTGCCTGGTGACATCATAAATTAGTTAATAGACCAATAAGAAAGAGTTCCAAATCTCTCTGCCAATAATATTGGACCACTCCCCCGTGACAGTCCCAGCAAAATTGTTGCTTGAGAAATTTCTCTTTGCGAATGAACTATTTTTGTTTCTTTTTTACAATTTTAATTGAAAACCATCACAGTAAGTGACTTAATTCTGACCCAGTGTTGATTAGATATTGAGATTTTTTTTAAAGAACCGCTGCATTGAACCTTCATATCGCATGTTGTTTTCATTTGGGATACGGAACTGTATATGCACGAATCTGCCCAACTGTCGTCAATGTCAACATCCCTAAAATAGCCTTAACTAATGAAAGCCACAAAGCCAGTGATGAGTGAAGAGACTGTGTGTGTGCTTTATTACACTACACGTTTAATGTGATCTGAAAAAGGCCAGAGGATGATTTTGACCCAAAGGGATTCAAAAGTAATTTAAATAAAATGCAAAGACTCTTTGCCCTGCAAATATATTTTAATGAGCTGCCGCATGTTTGGGAAATGAAACAGTATTAAGTATAACTTTTTTGTCGTTTGTTTATTCTTGAACTGAAGATGAGGGCTGCTGAGCTTTCACTAACCTTAAATAACCTGTAATGGAGTCGTAAGTGCTGTGAGTGCCACTCGAAACCCTGGCACACACACCTCCCTCCCACACTCAGCCGCAACACCCCCATCCTCACCATGCGCTCGTTTGGAAGAAGCCGCTCGTTGTGAGGAGACGGTGTGGCGTTGCTAGGCAATGGCTGCTAGGGTGGAAACACAGGGTGACAGGGGGCTGGTCGTGAGAGAGTGGCCCCACCTGCACCCAGCAGTCGCTAATTCAGTTCGGAACAGTCCTCCCTCTTACTCTTCCACTCTCTCTCTCCTCTCGCTCACTCTTCCAATCTCCTCTCTCTTCATTATCCTCCCTCTATCTCTCTCTCTCTCTCTCTCGCCCACCAGGGACCAGATAGACGTGTGGTTGAGTTCAGCTGGCTTTCTGTTATATTAGCGACAATGCCACAGGCCAACTGTGCATATCCACCAATATAGACATGCATTCTCAGTAGCAGGTCCTATCCAGTGCTCTATATATACATTGCTCTGCTCCTAGATATTTGATAGGAATACTGTAAGACTGGTGGGATGTACATTTCACAGAGACAGTGTTTACTTTCAGATCTGACTCTTTATCAATAGACAAACTGTTTTATTCCAAGCTGACAGAGACAGACATGTTCAGAGACGTGTTCAGAACTGTAGTAACCTGTGTACTGGTTTATGAGTGCTAGAGGTTTATTCCCTGAAGTATTTTTTGCCGTAGTAAATGGTAGGTCTTGGTGGTTCTCTAGGTTTCATGCTATCAGCTGACACTGATAGCAGGAATTATTATATCAAACAATTATTATATCATCAGTCTCATATCATCATTCAAATATATTGAAGACATGCATATCCATCAGCTGTACCTTTGCCAAATGTGATGTCTTTGGGAATTCAGCTGGCTGCTGTTGAGTTAAGGCTTTAGTAATAACACATAATCCTGATTTAATCCAGTGTAATCCTGTTAAAGGGGGCCTTCTGTTTGCCTTGCTGTTTAAGACAGACTAAACACATGAAGAATGAGCTGTGTGTGTGTGCTTGTGTGTGTGTGTGAGACACTCATTTCCAGTAATTCCTTCTTGACAACTGTACATTATGTGATACTGTGAAATGCTCTGATGTAATTGGTTAATTACTATAATGAGGATTTATTTGGGCAGGCATGCATGCCCTCATGTGTCTACCCTTCAACTACAGTACCTTCAGAAAATCTTCAGACCCCTTGACCTTTTCCACATTTTGTTACATTACAGCCTTATTCTAAAATGTATTAAATTGTTTTTTTCCCTCATCAATCTACACACAATACCCCATAAGAACAAAGCAACCATTTTGACATTTAATTAAGTATTCAGACCCTTTACACAGTACTTGTTGAAGCACCTATGGCAACGATTACAGCACCAAGTCTTCTTGGGTATGATGCTACAAGCTTGGAACACCTGTATTTGGGGAGTTTCTCCCATTCTTCTCTGCAGATCCTCTCAAGCTCTGTCAGGTTGGATGGAGAGTTTTGTAGCACAGCTATTTTTAGGTCTCTCCAGAGATGTTTGATCGGGTTCAATTCCAGGCTCTGGCTGGGCCACTCAAGGACATTCAGAGACTTGTCCTGAAACCACTCCTGCATTGTCTTGGCTTTGTGCTTAGGGTTTTGTCCTGTTGGAAGGTGAACCTTTGCCCCAGTCTAAGGTCCTGAGTGCTCTGGAGCAGGTTTTCATCAAGGATCTCTCTGTACTTTGCTTCGTTCATCTTTGCCTTGATACTGACTAGTGGCTTCCGTCTGACCACTCTACCATAAAGGCCTAATTGGTGGAGTTCTGCAGAAATGGTTGTCCTTCTGGAAGGTTCTCTGACCTCCACAAAGGAACTCTAGAGCTTTGTCTGAGTGACCATTGGGTTCTTGGTCACCTACCTGACTAAGGCCCTCCCCCCCCCATTTGCTCAGTATAGCCAGATAGCCAGCTCCAGGATGACTCTTGCTGGTTCCAAACTTATTCCATTTAAGAATGATGGAGGCACTGTGTTCTTGGGGACCTTCAAAGCTGTAGACATTTTTAGTACCCTTCCCCAGATCTGTGCATCGACACAATCCTGTCTCTGAGCTCTATGGACAATTCCTTCTACCTCATGGCTTGGTTGCACTGTCAACTGTGGGACCTTATATAAACAGGTGTGTGCCTTTCCAAATCATGTCCAATCAATTGAATTTACCACAGGTGGACTCCAATCAATTTGTTAAAACATCTCAAGGATGATCAATGGAAACAGGATGCACCTGAGCTCAATTTTGATAGAAAAGGGTCTGAATACTTATGTAAATAAGGTATTTCTGTTTTCAATACATTTGCAAACATTTAAAATAAAATAAAACAGTTTTCTCTTTGTCATTATTGGGTATTGTGTGTAGATTCCTGAGGATTTTTTTTGATTGAATCAATTTTAGAATAAGGCTGTAACGTAACAAAATGTGGAAAAAGTCAAGGGGTCTGAATACCTTCCAAAGGCACTGTATGTCCAGTACAGTCTGGTGGTGGTGCATGGTAAATACTCTCATGAACCAGGACCCTGGGAAGAGGTCCCTTTACACAACTATTCAATATGGCTGCTGGTGGAACCTGATATTTGCAGAGCTGAGGAGCACGCCACTTATTTGCACAGTAAATATATCTCTGATTGGTATAATAGGGGCAGAGGAACGCTCAGATCGCTCCACTCTCCCCGCCACAGCCCTGTATGGCAAACACTGCACATCTAGGCCTACAGATGGCACAGGAATGATAGCTATGACGGGTAATAATCATGATGTGCCTTGAACTATGAGCTATTCATAGATTAACCAGCCATCTGGGTTTATATCACTCACACAGGCTCTTAAACTCTAGTCATAAACCTTCCTAATATTGAGTTGCAACCCTTTTGCCCTCAGAACAGCCTTAATTCATCAGCGCATGGATGCTACAAGGTGTTCAAAAGCGTTCCACAGGGATGCTGGCCCATGTTGACTCCAAATGAGAAAACAGCTCACGCTAACCATTTTACTCGACGTAGCAGAGCTGGTTATGCTGTTTTTATGTTATCCAGAGCATTGGTGACTGCAACTAAGCTGCTAGCAACAATTGAGTTACGTTCTTTTGCCAACGTTTACTGACACCGGAAATATTCAACGGGTGTTGAGCGTTTGTACATTTGTCAGGTATTTGTGAGTTACTCAGACGAAATCGCTCTGAAATCGGAGTAGATAGCCAGAGTGAATTTACCTCATATGTCTACAGACAGTTGTTGCAGTGACATCATGAACATTCTATTGAAATGGTTACTTGCAAAAGACAGTGGAGCCTTTTGATTAGACATGTAGCTAGCAGGCTAGCTAAACAATGAACCAAAATCCCAACTCATAACATTACTATCCTGCATGAATCTGCAGGTAGCTAACCAACCAGGTTCAATATTAGCAAGCTAACATTAGGCTATAACTAACAATGCAAATGGCTCTGAGATACAAATAATATTACTACACAGATTATACATGTAACGTTAGCTAGCGAGCCAGCCAGCTAACGTTAGCTAGCTAGCTAACAGTACACTTTAACTTGAAATGAAAATGACTTTCTGACAAAATTACAAATGTGTAACATCTGAAAATGTAGCTAGCTAGACTATCTTACCCGTATACATGGGTAACAGTTCTCCCGCTCTTTCATGGATGCCATGGTTGCCCTTAGTTTGAAGATGTAATCCGGAGACAGGTGTTTTATACAACAGCCATCTGTTGTGTTCCCTTTCGACTCTCTCTGCATATTTGCAATCAAACACCAGAATATTCTCCATCTCATTAGCTATCATACTCTAATTCCAGTGATTTCAAACCTTAGTCCTCCACAAGGTGGACAGCAACATTTATGCAGTTCACTACATGATATCTTTCAAAATAGTTGTGGTAGAAAGGATTACCTACACATACTGACCAGCTCATGCTATAGACAGAAGCATGCTACATGGCAGACCAATCCGAACACATCTCTCGGCATGTCCATCCCACTCATTATCTCATCCAATCATGGTTAGCGGGAAGGTTGCTGACTTTTTCCGTGGCTAAACCAACTAGGCTCATAATTTAACAATTGTATTTACAGATGGCATACAAGTTTTTTTTATTAAGGCACATGAAAGTTCACATGTTCCAGAGGGCATTTCTGCAAAAGAACACCTTTTGATAAGAAAATGTTTGTGTTCAAATGGCTCTCCTGTGAAGTAGTGACTCGTAAAATACCCCTGGTTTCCTGAAACGAGTCACAAATAACGATTGACATATTTTCATTAAAAACATTATTTTGATTCATTTGTTCATACTATTGCATCTTTCCACAAGATATAGTCTCAACACAAATCTAGGGTTGCTACCCAAGCCGGCTGGTCATTCGTTCTATCGGTTCGGTTGCAAGAGACGTGACCCAGTCATTCAGTCTTCTTGTTCTGTATCTATAGACGCGGCCCAGTCGTTCGTTCTTAATGTTCCATTGTCATACTGGCTGTCGACGTTCTTATCGTTTGCTTGCCAGCTAGACAACTACGGCTAACTTACAGTCACATCAAAAAAGTGCAGCCAGAATACCAGCAAAGTAGCTGCAATAGCATTTGTTTGAGCAGTTTCTAGAGACTTTTATTTTGATACATCCTTAACAATGAGCTAATGAGGTGCGAGTTCACCTGGCAAAGAAAATGTGCTCACTTGTCAGGATATTGTTGTTCAGAAGAGCTAGCCAACAACACAGCTAACACAATCACTTCAAACTGAAGCTGGAAAGATTGCATTTATTTGTATATATCCCAAAAAACTATGCCAGCTGATTCATGATTTCAACTGGCTGAGAAACGCCTGTCTGTCTCGTCCCAACTCCCGGCATGTTCATTACATGTGCATGACCAGTTTTAGATTGAATTTGAATATTGAAACAATGTTGCAAATGTCGGAGAGACAGACAGTAAGTATTAAACAAATCTCCGCTGTTGAAAACGAAATGCTAGTCAAAAACAAATGTGAGATAATGTCTAGATGCTTTTTATAGTGGAGATAAAGTTGATAAATTGCTTGGCTGGGCTGATGAGACAGTGGATTGCGCAGTCAGATAGAACATAGTAAATAGTAATTTTAAAGTCATAGATTTAGCAGATGGTAACTTGTGGAATAGACACCAGCTGGAATGCGGTTTTAACCAATCAGCATTAGACCCACCCGTTGTATAAAATGTATTAATGCCAGATAGATAGATAGATATATAGATAGATAGATGCAAATATAAGAGTGGTTATATATCCCCAGCCCAATTCTTCAGTTTAGCAAGCAAAGGGGCAGGGGTCAGGCTGTTAATGATCTGTTACCTTTAAAAAAATAACTGCTATTTGATATAGGCCATGCAGTCACAATTTTAGAACACACTTTCCTTTGTCCCGATAGCAATATCATCAATATCATACACATGTGATATAATGTACATTTAAAATAAAAGGGATGCAGTTTTTGTCTGCCAGTGAGTTTGAGTCTGACTGGCTGGTGTTGTGTGCTCGCTAGGCGGTGGCCGTTCGTTGCCCAGCCCCAGTGAGGAGTGAGTGCCTTGTATGGAGAGCAACGCGTGATGATGATCGTTCTCAGGCAAGGGGTGGGGGTAAAGTGGAGTTGGGGGCTCGGAAACCGATCCGCTCGGGAGGGCTCTCTCACACACATTTCCTACACACACTGTTCCGTGCTGACGAGCGGGGGAGATATGAGAACCGGGCGTCCTCCTCTCCACTCTTCTAAAAACACACTGGGCGCTTCTTGTAAGGTTACCGCCGGAGATCTGACACACACTCTTTCAAAAAGACATACAAACACAAACTCATCAGGGGGAGACGAACCAGCTGAGATTTGTTTTCAAACTGTCCCCCGATGGCTGCGTGACAGGTCCACTGAACGCGCAAGAAGACGCACACGGTTCCCGGATTTGGACTGCTTCACGCATCTCTTTCCCTGTCTTGAGTCGTTTTTTATTATCGTGTGTTGGGAACTCCGTTCAATCATGGATACCTACAGCTCCTTCACCGCTCTACTTTTACTTCTGGCTTCGTTAAATAGTGTGTCAACCGTGCAGTTCCCGTCGCCACTTCTGTAAGTAGCCTTACCAGACAGCCTGTCCTGTGATGACAGCCTGTCCTCCGATGACAGCCTGTTTGCTTTCCCAATCCTAAAGCAAAATACAATAAATTCATAAAATACATTTATGGCTATTGTGATGTAGGATAGTTTTTATTTATATTATTATAATATAATAAGTATATCATTATAATAAGCCTATTTGACCATGTTGTTATGTTTACAAATAGCCCAATAATAGCCTACAACATTTTTGGAAAAACTTGCATTGCAAACGTTTACCCATCGGTTTCTGAAAACTAACAGTCAATGGAAATGCATAACGTCTTCGAAAACTGTGACAAACTGTGTGTTTGAATTGTGCTTCTGGATCTTGCTGAATTTAGCCTGTAGTTAATAGCCGACTTAGTTTGATTAAACACACTTTACACATAGGCTATTGTCATTACATAGGCTACCCCGGGTGATTCTATGGGGGGGGGGGGGGGGGGTCATGGGAAATCAGCAAATCACATCACAAATAGCTTTGAAAATGTCTTTAAACTATGATGCATTGTATTGAATCACTGTTTCAACTGTTAATTTGTATCGGCCCTAATTTATTCAATAAATACATTTGAAGTGATCCATATTCAAGTTAGATACTCATAGATGTTCAGTGGTAACTCCCCCTCCAATACACATTTTTTGAAAGTGGAAGCTGATTTACTGGATTTACACAATTTAAAAGCTCTAAAATTATATTTGGAGAACAACAAAAACAGTCAAAAATGACTTCAGCCATTATCAACTTGGCTGTTGTAGCTTCATTCACCTCAGTAGTGCATAACATTCTAGAACAAATACATGCCATAGCCTACAGAAATGTGCTACTACACGCTAGCAACTACACACTAGCTCAGCACCTGCCAAGTCAAACAGGAGTTACCTAGCCACCTAGCCTGGTCTAGACGTAACATAGAACATACCTAGCCACCTAGCCATCCAGCCTGGTCTAGACGTAACATAGAACATACCTAGCCACCTAGCCATCCAGCCTGGTCTAGACGTAACATAGAACATACCTAGCCACCTAGCCATCCAGCCTGGTCTAGACGTAACATAGAACATACCTAGCCACCTAGCCATCCAGCCTGGTCTAGACGTAACATAGAACATACCTAGCCACCTAGCCATCCAGCCTGGTCTAGACGTTTACATAGAACATACCTAGCCACCTAGCCATCCAGCCTGGTCTAGACGTAACATAGAACATACCTAGCCACCTAGCCATCCAGCCTGGTCTAGACGTAACATAGAACATACCTAGCCACCTAGCCATCCAGCCTGGTCTAGACGTAACATAGAACATACCTAGCCACCTAGCCATCCAGCCTGGTCTAGACGTAACATAGAACATACCTAGCCACCTAGCCATCCAGCCTGGTCTAGACGTAACATAGAACATACCTAGCCACCTAGCCAACCAGCCTGGTCTAGACGTAACATAGAACATGTAAATCCGCAACACTCAAATGAGTATATGTTACATTTGGTATGGTTACATAAGACAGAAGGTTAATTGTCGCAAAAATATAACGCTAACGCCTAGCAATCCAAAGGTTGTGTTCGAATAACATCATAGACAATTTTAGCAAATTTGCAACTGCTAACTACTTTTAGCTACTTTGCAACTACTTAGCATGTTAGCTAACCCTTCCCCTAACTCTTTAATAACCTAACTCCTAACCTTAACCCTAACAACTAACCCATAGCCTGCTAGCTAACGTTAACCTTAGCCACCTAGCCATGTTAGCAACAATGCATTTGAATTAATAAAATAACATACTTTTTGCAAATATGTTGCGTATTGTACGAATTGCAATATTCAATGCTCTGAGATCATGTTTAGCCATCTTCCATAGTCCAAACGCTTGTCAACCAATCAACCAGCCTTCCCGCCAACTCTGAGCCGTCCGCATGGTCCCCAAGCCAGCCTCTGTAATACCGCTAAACAGGCAAAACAAATATTACGGAGCCAGATTGAGAGATGGGGGGGCACTAAGTGTGGACAATCATATTTCAGCACCCTTCTGGCAACGCCCCTGACGTATCTTCAGGTAAATCATGTCCAACTCAATGAATTGGACAACTTGAATCTTTCATCTCAGTGCAGTGACAAGGCAAAGCAATGAATGACCAAATATTCTCAGCCCCCCCCCCCCCCCCCCCATAGAATGCTCTACACACGCAATTCCATTTACACTGAAAAATCAGTACGCCAACCCTTTCATTGTCGGCATCATATTGTCAATGGCGACATAATATATGCCATTTAGCAGACGCTTTTATCCAAAGCGACTTACAGTCATGTGTGCATACATTCTACGTAAGGGTGGTCCCGGGGATCAAACCCACTACCCTGGCGTTACAAGCGCCATGCTCTACCAACTGAGCTACAGAAGACATGCCATGCGGTGGCATTGTGATTACTTTAGGAAGGATAGGCTTCTTTATGTCTTCCCAATATGAGTTAGGCAGTACATCCCTACCCACCCATGCCCTTTTCCTTGAATACCTTGCATGTAATGGTGGAACAGTGACTACTAAAAAATTCAAAACGTAGTTCTATATGCAATTTTCATAAATATAGTTAGATCCCTGGCAAATGAACTGATCACATGTCTAGCTGCCATTCTCAGAACAGAAGACATGCCCATTCACTTTCACATGTCTAGCTGCCATGCTCAGAACAGAAGACATGCCCATTCACTTTCACATGTCTAGCAGGTGCAGTGGTTCAGTAAACCAACCTGTCTATGTGTTTATTAATGCCCACACTGCTATTCTCACTAGCTGTTCTTCAAATGCAGCTAGTAATCAAATGACACCCCACTCAGCTCCGGGGCGATCTGGTTCTGCCTAACTTCAGGGGTCTGTTTAGGAGGGTGCAACTTTACAGAACATTCAGATAGGAATGTATTGTATAGATTAGATGACCTATGTTTGTCTATCAGGTAGGTATAGGTTTGGAATCCTGTTGGTTCTATGTGTTACATTTCTATCTGCAACGTTATGACAGTTTCACCTCATCACCTCACCCCAGGTCTCATGGATGGAGGGCACAGGTAGCCAGTGGTACATTAATTGGGGAGGATGGGCTCATAACAATGGCATTCATTTAATAGCATTAATAGCGTTCCATTCACTCCATTCCATCCATTATAATGAGCCGTCATCCCCTCAGCAGCATCCTGTGAGGGAGGGTGACATCACTGCCTGAACTATGTTCTGTTCTTTTGGTCTGTTTCCCTGGAGATCAAGTGATCCATTTGGCTCTCATACTAATGGCACCGACCAGAGGATGATGTCATACTGGCAGAGTAGTCCAGCCATAGGCATTGAGGATGTATAGACACTGAGTGTTATAGAGAGAGATTTTATAGACACTGAGTGGTTGATGGTAGTCGTGGAGTTTTAAAGACTAAAAATGTTGATTGACTGACACATTATTCCCTATGAAAAAGGACTTTTAAACTGGCAATGATTGAGAAATCCAAAATTCTTTCAAATGCCTTTTGGGCTGGCCGAATGACGAGTTTCTGACGCGCACTGGCATCTAGTATTCAATTGGTTCCTTAGACGTTGAGGAAGTAGTGTGAATGATGGGATTTAAACCTGGTCTTCTACCCACCACAGGACTGTATTAACCTTGGCATAAACAGACTGGCATCCCGGTTAGCTATAATACTTGACTAAATGACTTAAATGTAATGTAATGTACAGTGGTGGTCAGTGCCGTTTAACGTGAGGGAGGACAATACATCTTTTCATAATCAAAAGGCCTTATTTCTATTACAGCATGTTGGATAACTGTCATTCATATTCCATTCACCCAGTTCAATGTAACATTGGTAGGTTTAGGCTACTACATGATACTCAAATCTTCCCTGTACCCATCATGAGGCTGCTGCAACCTAGCCTATGAATGAAAGTTTACAATGTAGGTGCACACAGGTCGAGAGAAAATGTTGAGATGACAGTGACACATTCAATACCGCCTTGTACACTCTTGCCTGCATCTAGGTGATCTAGGGTGTAATCATTAGTCCAACAGTTCCAAATGAGAGTTTCTATTGGACAAATTCAGGTATGTTATCCCGGTTTCATTTGCTTCCATTTAAGAAATATTTTTCAGCAGAATCGATGGAATGAATACACCCCTGATCACTCATAAACAGCCACGCTGTATTCATTCTAGCCTCTATATACTCTCCTACTCTCACCTTCTCCCTTCGTTATTTGATCCTTTGATTTGGGTGGACAAGATGTCAGTTCATGCTGCATAAGTTCTGACAGGTTGGAGGACGTCCTCCAGATGTTGTCTTAATTACTGTGTAAGTCTATTGAAGGGGGTGAGAACCATGAGCCTCCTAGGTTTTGCATTGAAGTCAGTGTGCCAAGAGGAGGATGGAAGCTAGTTCTCCTCCGGTTACACCATTGTGCTACCCTACAGAGGGATGTTGTGGCTACTGTAGACCTTCAATGCAAAACAGTGTGTTTTAATAAATTATTTGGTGACTTGTGAATATATTTAGTATAGTTTTATCCCAAAAATATACATTTTTCGATGTTTTACAATTGTTTTTTTAACGAAATTCACTGAGGAAGATGGCCTTCCCTTCCTCCTCTGAGGAGCCTCCACTGCTTGACTACCATATAAAGCTGACTGGGTTTCTCTTTTTCTCACTATTGCCGTGATCAGAGCTGCAGCAGTTGGCCGTCCTCGGGTTGGCAGTGTAACCATACTGCTCATTTTACTACTTTGACAGTGATTTTGAGTGACTATTACAATGGAGGTGTTGAATAAAAGAATGAACACACACACACACACACACACACACACACACACACACACACACACACACACACACACACACACACACACACACACACACACACACACACACACACACACACACACACACACACACACACACACACACACACACACACACACACACACACACACACACACACACACACATGCACACACACACACACACACACACACAGGCTGTTGAGAGGAGCTCTGGAAATTGTCTGAAGTGCTCCTATAGTTGTAAGACAGGGGTAAGACACAATTAACATCTTGGCTTTAGAGATTGTTCTTCTGTCTCATTCTTTATCTCTCTCTGCCTCTCTCTCTTTCTGCCTGTCTGTCTGCCTCTCTCTCTCTTTCTCCCTACCTCCCTACCTCTCTCTCTCTCTTATTTCCCTTCATCTCTCTCTCTCTCTCTCTCTCTCTCTCTCTCTCTCTCTCTCTCTCTCTCTCTCTCTCTCTCTCTCTCTCTCACTCACTTTTCTCCCTGCCCCTCTCTCTCTTTCCCCTTGCCCCTCTCTCTCTCTCTCATTCTGCCTACCTCTATCTCTCTTTTTTCATGCCTCTCTCTTTCTGCCTGCCTGCCTCTCTCTTCTGCCTCTCTCTCTCTCTCTCTCTCTCTCTCTCTCTCTCTCTCTCTCTCTCTCTCTCTCTCTCTCTCTCTCTCTCTCTCTCTCTCTCCCTGCCTCTCTCTTTCTCTCCCTTTTTCCCTTTCTCGCTCTCTTGCTCTTTCTCCCCGCCTCTCTTTCCCCATTCCCTGTATCTTTATTTCTCTCTGCCTCTCTTTCTTCCGGCCTCTCTCTCTCCCTGTCTCTCTCTGCCGCTCTCTCTCTCTTTCTCCTTGCCTCTATCTCTCTTCCTGCTGTTCTCTTTTTCTCCCTGCCTCTCTCCCTCTCTCTTTCTCCCTTTCCCTTTCTCGCTCTCTCTCTCTTTCCCCTTGCCTCTCTTTCCCCTTGCCTTCCTCTCTCTCTCGCTCGCTCTCTCGCTCTTTCTCCTCGCCTCTCTTTCCCATTGCCTTCCTCTCTCTCTTGCTTTCTCCCTGCCTCTCGCTCTCTTTCTCTTGCTTTCTCTTATTGTTTCTCTCTTACTTTTCCTCTCTTTTCATATTGCTCCCATCTCTCATCCCCCTCCCTCTCCATCTTTCTATCCCTCTCTCTGTCACAGTGCGTGACTGCATCTCTGTGCTCCAGCGCTAACCTCACATGCCAGTGTCTGTCTGCCTCAGATTTTCTGCAGCCACTCTTCTCTCTCTCTCTCCCTCTTCTCTCTCTCTCTCTCTCTCTCTCTGCCTCTCTCTCTCTCTCTCTCTCTCTCTCTCTCTCTCTCTCTCTCTCTCTCTCTCTCTCTCTCTCTCTCTCTCTCTCTCTCTCTCTCTCTCTCTCTCTCCTCTCTGGAACATGTCTCCTAGGCTGCTCCGTGGCTTTCTCTCATCGAATCTGAAATGCAAAGTCTGATGTCACAGATTGTGCCCCCAGAGAGGCCCAGTGCCAGCCAGTCAATCAGTCAGCCAGTCATCCAGCCAGTCAGTTATTCAGTCAGCCAGTCGGCCAGTCAGTCAGCTAGTCAGTCAGTCATCCAGTCAGCTAGTCAGTCAGCCAGCTAGTCAGTCAGTCAGTCAGTCATGCTGTCAGTCAGCTAGTCAGTCAGTCATTCAGTCAGTCAGCGAGTAAGCAAGTCATCCAGTCAGTCAGCTAGTCAGTCAGTCATCCAGTCAGTTAGTCAGTCAGCCAGTCAGTCAGTCATCTAGTCAGTCATCCAGTCAGTCAGTCAGCTTGTCAGTCAGTCAGTCATCCAGTCAGTCAGTCATCCTGTCAGTCAGCTAGTCAGTCAGTCATGCTGTCAGTCAGCTAATCAGTCAGTCAGTGAGTAAGCAAGTCATCCAGTCAGTCAGCTAGTCAGTCAGTCAGTCATCTAGTCAGTCATCTAGTCAGTCATCCAGTCAGTCAGTCAGTCAGTCAGTCAGTCAGTCAGTCAGTCAGTCAGTCATCTAGCCAGTCATCTAGTCAGTCATCCAGTCAGTTAGTCAGTCATTCATCCAGTCAGTTAGTCAGTTAGTCAGTCAGCTAGTCAGTCAGTAAGTCAGCTAGTCAGTCATCCAGTCAGTCAGTTAGTCATCCTGTCAGTCAGCTAATCAGTCAGTCAGTGAGTAAGCAAGTCATCCAGTCAGTCAGCTAGTCAGTCAGTCAGTCATCTAGTCAGTCATCTAGTCAGTCATCCAGTCAGTCAGTCAGTCAGTCAGTCAGTCATCTAGCCAGTCATCTAGTCAGTCATCCAGTCAGTTAGTCAGTCATTCATCCAGTCAGTTAGTCAGTTAGTCAGTCAGCTAGTCAGTCAGTAAGTCCAGTCAGTCATCCAGTCAGTCAGTTAGTCATCCTGTCAGTCAGCTAGTCAGTCAGTCGATCAGTCAGCCATCCAGTCAGTCATCCAGTCAGTCATCCAGTCAGTCATCCAGTCAGTCAGTCAGCTAGTCAGTCAGTCAGTCAGCTAGTCAGTCAGTCATTCATCCAGTCAGTCAGTCATCCATTCAGTCATCCAGTTAGTCAGCTAGTCAGTCAGTCGATCAGTCAGTCATCTAGTCAGTCAGTCAGTAATCCAGTCAGTCAGCAAGTCAGTAATTCAGCTAGTCATCCAGTCAGTCAGTCATCTTGTCAGTCAGTCATTCAGCTAGTCAGTCAGTCATTCAGGCAACTAGTTAGTTAGTCAGTCTTCCAGTCAGTTATTTAACCAGTCAGTCAGCTAGTCAGTCAGTTATTTAGGCAGCCAGTCAGTCAATCAGTCAGTCAGCAGGTCAGTCCATTAGCTAGTCAGTCAGCTAGTCTGTCAATCAGCCAGTTAGTCAGTCAGATAGCTAGTCAGTCAGTCAGTCATCCTGTCAGTCAGTTAGTCAGTCAGTCATCCAGTCATCCTGTCAGTCAGCTAGTCAGTCAGTCATCTAGTCAGTCAGCTAGTCAGTCAGTCAGCTAGTCTGTCAGTCAGCTAGTCAGTTAGTCAGATAGCTAGCTAGTCAGTCACTCAGTCAGCCTGTTAGTCAGTCGTCCAGTCAGTCAGTCATCCTGTCAGTCAGCTAGTCAGTTAGTCAGTCAGTTAGTCAGTCAAACAGATAGCTAGTCAGTTAGTCAGTCATCCAGTCAGCCAGTTAGTCAGTCAGTCATCCTGTCAGTCATTCAGTCAGTCAGTCATCCTGTCAGTCAGCTCGTCAGTCAGCTAGTCAGTCAGTCAGCTAGTCAGTCAGTCAGTCAGTCATCTAGTCAGTCAGCTAGTCAGTCATCATGTCAGTCAGTTAATCAGTCATCCAATCAGTCATCCAGTCAGTCAGTCATCCAGTCAGTCAGTTAGTCATCCTGTCAGTCAGCTAGGCAGTCAGTCAGTCATCCTGTCAGTCAGTCAGTAATCCAGTCAGTCAGCAAGTCAGAATTTCAGCTAGTCATCCAGTCAGTCAGTCATCTTGTCAGTCAGTCATTCAGCTAGTCAGTCAGTCATTCAGGCAACTAGTTAGTTAGTCAGTCATCCAGTCAGTTATTTAACCAGTCAGTCAGCTAGTCAGTCAGTTATTTAGGCAGCCAGTCAGTCAATCAGTCAGTCATCCAGTCAGTCAGCAGGTCAGTCCATTAGCTAGTCAGTCAGCTAGTCTGTCAGTCAGCCAGTTAGTCAGTCAGATAGCTAGTCAGTCAGTCAGTCATCCTGTCAGTCAGTTAGTCAGTCAGTCATCCAGTCATCCTGTCAGTCAGCTAGTCAGTCAGTCATCTAGTCAGTCAGCTAGTCAGTCAGTCAGCTAGTCTGTCAGTCAGCTAGTCAGTTAGTCAGATAGCTAGCTAGTCAGTCACTCAGTCAGCCTGTTAGTCAGTCGTCCAGTCAGTCAGTCATCCTGTCAGTCAGCTAGTCAGTTAGTCAGTCAGTTAGTCAGTCAAACAGATAGCTAGTCAGTTAGTCAGTCATCCAGTCAGCCAGTTAGTCAGTCAGTCATCCTGTCAGTCATTCAGTCAGTCAGTCATCCTGTCAGTCAGCTCGTCAGTCAGCTAGTCAGTCAGTCAGCTAGTCAGTCAGTCAGTCAGTCATCTAGTCAGTCAGCTAGTCAGTCATCATGTCAGTCAGTTAGTCAGTCATCCAATCAGTCATCCAGTCAGTCAGTCATCCAGTCAGTCAGTTAGTCATCCTGTCAGTCAGCTAGGCAGTCAGTCAGTCAGTCATCCTGTCAGTCAGTCAGTAATCCAGTCAGTCAGCAAGTCAGAATTTCAGCTAGTCATCCAGTCAGTCAGTCAGCTAGTCAGTCAGTTAGTCAGTCATCCAGTCAGTCAGGTAATCAATCAGTCAGCTAGCCAGTCAGTCAGCTAGTCAGTCAGTCAGTCTTCTAGTCAGTCATCCAGTCAGTCAGTCAGCTTGTCAGTCAGTCAGTCATCCTGTCAGTCAGCTAGTCAGTCAGTCATGCTGTCAGTCAGCTAATCAGTCAGTCATTCAGTCAGTCAGTGAGTAAGCAAGTCATCCAGTCAGTCAGCTAGTCAGTCATCTAGTCAGTCGTCCAGTCAGTCAGTCAGTTAGTCAGTCAGTCAGTCATCCAGTCAGTTAGTCAGTTAGTCAGTCAGCTAGTCAGTCAGTAAGTCAGCTAGTCAATCATCCAGTCAGTCAGTCATCCAGTCAGTCAGTTAGTCATCCTGTCAGTCAGCTAGTTAGTCAGTCGATCAGTCAGCCATCCAGTCAGTCAGTCATCCAGTCAGTCAGTCATCTAGTCAGTCATCCAGTCAGTCATCCAGTCAGTCAGTCAGTCAGCTAGTCATTCAGTCAGTCAGTCAGCTAGTCAGTCAGTCATTCATCCAGTCAGTCAGTCAGTTATCCATTCAGTCATCCAGTCAGTCAGTTAGTCAGCTAGTCAGTCAGTCAGCAAGTCAGTAATTCAGCTAGTCATCCAGTCAGTCAGTCATCCTGTCAGTCAGTCATTCAGCTAGTCAGTCAGTCATCCAGTCAACTAGTTAGTCAGTCAGTCAATCATTCAGTCATTCCGTCAGTTATTCAGTTAGTCAGTTAGTCATGCAGTTAGTTAGTTAGTCAGTCAGACAGTTAGTCATCCAGTCAGTTAGTCAGTCAGTCTATCAGTTAGTCATTCAGTTAGTCAGTCAGCTAGTCATCCAGTCAGTTAGTCAGTCGTCCAGTTAGTCATCCAGTCAGTTAGTTAGTCGTCCAGTTAGTCATCCAGTCAGTTAGTTAGTCGTCCAGTTAGTCATCCAGTCAGTTAGTCAGTCATCCAGTTAGTCATCCAGTCAGTTAGTCAGTCGTCCAGTTAGTCATCCAGTCAGTTAGTTAGTCATCCAGTTAGTCATCCAGTCAGTTAGTTAGTCGTCCAGTTAGTCATCCAGTCAGTTAGTTAGTCATCTAGTCAGTCAGCTAGTCAGTCAGTCGATCAGTCAGTCAGTCAGTCATCTAGTCAGTCAGTCATCTAGTCAGCCAGTCATCTAGTCAGTTAGTCGATCAGTCAGTTAGTTAGTCATCCAGTTAGTCATCCAGTCAGTCAGTCAGTCATCTAGTCAGTCAGTCATCTAGTCAGTCAGTCATCTAGTCAGTTAGTCATCCAGTCAGTTAGTTAGTCATCTAGTCAGTCAGCTAGTCAGTCAGTCGATTAGTCAGTCATCTAGTCAGTCAGTCAGTCATCCAGTTAGTCGTCCAGTCAGTTAGTTAGTCATCTAGTCAGTCAGCTAGTCAGTCAGTCGATCAGTCAGTTAGTTAGTCGTCCAGTTAGTCATCCAGTCAGTTAGTCAGTCATCTAGTCAGTCAGTCAGTCATCCAGTTAGTCATCCAGTCAGTCAGTTAGTCAACCTGTCAGTCAGCTAGTCAGTCAGTCGATCAGTCAGTCAGTCATCTAGTCAGTCAGTCAGTAATCCAGTCAGTCAGCAAGTCAGTAATTCAGCTAGTCATCCAGTTAGTTAGTCAGTCAGTTAGTCATCCAGTTAGTTAGCCAGTCAGTCATTCAGTTAGTCATCTAGTTAGTCAGTCATTCAGTTAGTCAGTCAGTTAGTCATCCAGTCAGTTAGTCAGTCAGTCATCTAGTCAGTCAGTCATTCAGTTAGTCATCCAGTCAGTTTGTCATCCAGTCAGTTAGTCAGTCAGTCATTCAGTTAGTCAGTCAGCTAGTCATCCAGTCAGTTAGTCAGCCATTCAGTTAGCCATCCAGTTAGTCATCCAATCAGTCAGCTGGTCAGTCAGTTATTCAGTTAATCATCTAGTTAGTCAGTCATTCAGTTAGTCAGTCAGCTAGTCGTCCAGTCAGTTAGATAGCCAGTCATTCAGTTAGTCATTCTGTCAGTTAGTCAGTCAGTCATTCAGCTAGTCATCCAGTCAGTTAGTCAGTCAGTCAGTTAGTCATCCAGTCAATCATCCAGTTAGTCATCCAGTCATTCAGTTAGTCATCCAGTCAGTTAGTCATCCAGTCAGTTAGTCATCCAGTCAGTTAGTCAGTTAGTCATCCAGTCAGTTAGTCAGTTAGTCATCCAGTCAGTTAGTCATCCAGTCAGTTAGTCAGTTAGTCATCCAGTCAGTTAGTCATCCAGTCAGTTAGTCATCCAGTCAGTTAGTCATCCAGTCAGTTAGTCAGTCAGTTAGTCATCCAGTCAGTTAGTCAGTCAGTTAGTCATCCAGTCAGTTAGTCAGTCAGTTAGTCATCCAGTCAGTTAGTCAGTCAGTTAGTCATCCAGTCAGTTAGTCAGTCAGTTAGTCAGTTAGTCATCCAGTCAGTTAGTCATCCAGTCAGTTAGTCAGTTAGTCATCCAGTCATTCAGTTAGTCATCCAGTCAGTTAGTCAGTCAGTCAGTTAGTCATCCAGTCAGTTAGTCACAGTCAGTCATTCAGTTAGTCATCCAGTCAGTTAGTCACAGTCATCCAGTCAGTTAGTCAGTCAGTCATTTAGTTAGTAAACCAGTCAGTCAGTCAGTCAGTCATCTAGTCAGTCAGCTAGTCAGTCAGTCGATCAGTCAGTTAGTTAGTCGTCCAGTTAGTCATCCAGTCAGTTAGTCAGTCATCTAGTCAGTCAGTCAGTCATCCAGTTAGTCATCCAGTCAGTCAGTTAGTCAACCTGTCAGTCAGCTAGTCAGTCAGTCGATCAGTCAGTCAGTCATCTAGTCAGTCAGTCAGTAATCCAGTCAGTCAGCAAGTCAGTAATTCAGCTAGTCATCCAGTTAGTTAGTCAGTCAGTTAGTCATCCAGTTAGTTAGCCAGTCAGTCATTCAGTTAGTCATCTAGTTAGTCAGTCATTCAGTTAGTCAGTCAGTTAGTCATCCAGTCAGTTAGTCAGTCAGTCATCTAGTCAGTCAGTCATTCAGTTAGTCATCCAGTCAGTTTGTCATCCAGTCAGTTAGTCAGTCAGTCATTCAGTTAGTCAGTCAGCTAGTCATCCAGTCAGTTAGTCAGCCATTCAGTTAGCCATCCAGTTAGTCATCCAATCAGTCAGCTGGTCAGTCAGTTATTCAGTTAATCATCTAGTTAGTCAGTCATTCAGTTAGTCAGTCAGCTAGTCGTCCAGTCAGTTAGATAGCCAGTCATTCAGTTAGTCATTCTGTCAGTTAGTCAGTCAGTCATTCAGCTAGTCATCCAGTCAGTTAGTCAGTCAGTCAGTTAGTCATCCAGTCAATCATCCAGTTAGTCATCCAGTCATTCAGTTAGTCATCCAGTCAGTTAGTCATCCAGTCAGTTAGTCATCCAGTCAGTTAGTCAGTTAGTCATCCAGTCAGTTAGTCAGTTAGTCATCCAGTCAGTTAGTCATCCAGTCAGTTAGTCAGTTAGTCATCCAGTCAGTTAGTCATCCAGTCAGTTAGTCATCCAGTCAGTTAGTCATCCAGTCAGTTAGTCAGTCAGTTAGTCATCCAGTCAGTTAGTCAGTCAGTTAGTCATCCAGTCAGTTAGTCAGTCAGTTAGTCATCCAGTCAGTTAGTCAGTCAGTTAGTCATCCAGTCAGTTAGTCAGTCAGTTAGTCAGTTAGTCATCCAGTCAGTTAGTCATCCAGTCAGTTAGTCAGTTAGTCATCCAGTCATTCAGTTAGTCATCCAGTCAGTTAGTCAGTCAGTCAGTTAGTCATCCAGTCAGTTAGTCACAGTCAGTCATTCAGTTAGTCATCCAGTCAGTTAGTCACAGTCATCCAGTCAGTTAGTCAGTCAGTCATTTAGTTAGTAAACCAGTCAGTCAGTCAGTCAGTCAGTCAGTCAGTCAGTCAGTCAGTCAGTCAGTCAGTCAGTCAGTCAGTCAGTCAGTCAGTCAGTTAGTAAACATCATAATGTAGTTATTAATCAATACATATGTTTAAATGCATGTATAAGGCCTTTGAGTGACTTGGTTACATGATTACGAAATGTATTTTCTACAAAATACATGATTAGAAAATATATTTGCTACAAAATACACAAATGAATGATGAATGAATTATTTACAAACCGGTTGTTCATGAGTAATGAGCTATTAAATAATGCTTTTAAGCATTTTATTGACCCCCGTTTAAATAAAGCTTCACCCTATCTATATATAAATGGTATTTTGGCCTGATGGGTGCATGTCATGTTATCTGGTTACAGTCAAGCCTGTGATCGCATTCGTCTTGCTTTTGACTCAGGCTCTGCCCTCTCTCTCTCCCTTTCCTCTCCCACTCTCCCCTCATCTCTCTCCCTCCATCTCTCTCCCTCTCCCCCTCATCCCTTCTCTCCTCTCCTCCGTGTCCCACTCTCTCTCCTCCCCCCTCCTCCCTTCTCTCCTCTCCTCCGTGTCCCACTCTCCCTTCATCTCTCTCCCTCTCCCACTCTCCCTCCACCTCTCTCCCTCCCCCCTCCTCCCTTCTCTCCTCTCCTCCGTGTCCCACTCTCTCTCCTCCCCTCTCCTCCATTTCCATGGTTCCCATCACCCTCCTCGCCGGTTTCTCTCTCAGTTTTAAAGCATAATTAGATTTCATGCTCAACCAGCTAAATAGATATGCCTTTTTCGTGTTCCCAACCCTGTCTCCACTGATCTGCTGGCATAATGTGAATGCCGCTCCACCCACACTCTCTGCACTCACAGAGGCAACGGTTAATAAAGAGTTAAAGAAGCTGTCTGTGTCCGTGCATAAGGACTAGAACACAATGGTGTTTGTCGACGGTGTATTCAGAGGCTGAGTTGTTGACTAGGAGGTTCCACTGACTCAGTGGGTTGGAGTGTGGCGCATCTAACACCATGGTTGTGGGTTAATATCCCGCATGGGTTTCTTATTCTGCCTAAATATTTTAACTTTCAACTGTCAGAGGTAAAAAGAGTCTACTTAGGACCATATTAACGGTGTTATATTTTAGAAAGGTGTTTGAAGCCAACTCGGGTTGTATGTCTGTGTATGACTCCGCTCCCCATCAGAGAGCTGGTGTTAGCAGGTATATTTCAGGAGGAATGCCCACCGCCCATCTGCGTAAGCTGCTAAAGGCTATATCTGTTACCCAGCTACCCAGACACCAGGGCACACGGTCTGGGCCCACAGCAAACTCTGCTGCACTCTCTCTCTTTGATCTCTCTCTCTCTCTCTGATCTCTCCGTCTCTGCTCTCTCTCTTGTTCTCTCTTTCTCTCTCTCTGCTCTCACTCCCCCCTCTCTCTCTGTCTCTCTGCTCTCTCTCTGTCTCTTGCTCTGCTCTCACTCTCCTCCCCCCCCCCTCTCTCTCTCTCTCTCACAGGCTATATTTGATCTCTCTAGCCTCTAGGGTAGGGGGTGAGTGTCCTGACTCTGACTCAGACCTGTGGGTTGTACTGGTCTGGGATATCTTTGTACCGCGCTAACTCGTTCCCCCCATACCCCATAATTCTCCCCCACGTTCCACCACTGAAGGCTTGGGGGATCCACACTTTATGTGCAGCCTCCTGTTTGTTGTTTTAATGTCTGGTGTCTCCTCCACCCCCTCCTCCGGTTCAGGCCTCTGGGAAGAATGAAATACTACTTTGCCTGGCCTGATGTGTGTACACTGGGAAGACTGGAAGTAGAAGTAATCACCCAGCGCGATGCTAACGCTAAACTAACCTAGGCTACGTCGTCCCCTGCCACCTGTGGCACATGGTACTTCCCAGAATGTTCCATTGCGTTCCGAGACGTTGCCCAGCAGACGTTGGGAATGGGAATGGTTAACAGCTGTTTGGACCGATGCCCTGTCCACCACAGGAACCCTGTGTGTGTGTGTGTGTGTGTGTGTGTGTGTGTGTGTGTGTGTGTGTGTGTGTGTGTGTGTGTGTGTGTGTGTGTGTGTGTGTGTGTGTGTGTGTGTGTGTGTGTGTGTGTGTGTGTGTGTGTGTGTGTGTGTGTGTGTGTGTGTGTGTGTGTGTGTGTGTCAGGAATCCTTGTATTGCAGTATAGTGAGATATAGTAAAGGTATTTGTTCGTGTATGATCGTCATTTTGTGATGTCATTGAGATTCCACTGTAGGGGAAATGAACATGCATGGACAACAGTGGACATTCTCTCCTCTCCTCATATACTCTCTGTTGTTATTTATACCATAAGTACCCATTGGAGTGCAACAAGCACGGTTGCCATGGGTTCCCACATAACCAGCCACCTCAGATCAAAGCAGGGGTTCCGTGTTCCGGTACTCTGACTTCTTAACAGGAAAATGATGGTGGGAGAAGAGTGAAAGAGAGAAGAACATCAATAATCTCTCGCTGCCCAGGATAATGAGAACGGAAGACAGCTAGCTACAAAGCCTACAATTACTGTGTGATTGATCTCAATAAATAAGGAGGATATTATCCTTTATCTGCCTGTTTTGCCTCTCAGGGAGGGAGGGAGGGAGGGAGGGAGGGAGGGAGGGAGGGAGGGAGGGAGGGAGGGAGGGAGGGAGGGAGGGAGGGAGGGAGGGAGGGAGGGAGGGAGGGAGGCGAGGGGAGGGGAAAGAGTGATAGAGAGCAAAGGAGATGGTTAAAGTGAAACAGACTGAAGGAGAGAGAGGAGGTTAGAGGTCAAATGAGAAAGAGGGAGAGGGAGGGAAAGCAAGGGGAGCAAAGGAGAGATAAAGAGTGATAGAAAAACAAGGAGAGATGAAGCAACAGAGAAAAGAGAGAGAGCAAGGTAAACAGTGAGGAAAAAGATACCAAAGAGAGAGAGAGACTGTTTGTCTTCGCCATTGTTCTGTCAGGTTGGTTATTAAAGCCTGCTGCTCCACAGTACCAGCTTTTATTTGGTATCTGATGGCTAAATTATAGCCTCTCTCTCCCTCTCTCTCGCACTCTCCCGCCTCCTCACACCTATATCACTGGTATATCCCTCTAAGAGTAGATCAGAAGGAAAAATCACCACTAATAAGGGGTTGAGGACAGAGACTAACTCAGTGTATGAGACCGATAAATAACTCATGTTATATTAAAAAAAAAAAAAAAACACCCCCGTTCCAGTCTGCATCTGTCTGTCAGGCAGTTACTGCCTGCTGCCGTGCTTCTTCTCCCTGACAGTTTGACAGTATTTAGAGATCAAGTGTGGCTCCGCTGACAAAGTGTGAGTGTCAAAACAGCCCTGTGTTAACAGCAGAGAGAGGAATGAAGAGGAGAGAGTGGTGGAAAGGAGAGACTCAGAAAGTGGTGTATTTAGTCTAACTGGCTGCTGTGCAGGTGTGTCGCTACAATTAGCATAAACTTGGGTAATGTTGAATTTTGGTTGCTAGCTCTCCTTGGGACCGTTAAGTCGCTGTGTATGTCCTCGTGTCTCATCTCCTCCTTTCATTGAAAATTACTGGTCACCGGTAGTTAGGTCACTGATTATCTCAGTTACATGTGAGATGTAACTGCTAATCCTAGGTTTGTGTCCTGTCCAGAAACACATCCTACCCCTAGATCTGATTATGTGAAAAGATTGGATAGGTGTGAGCGATATGGCAAAATCTACACCCAGCCTATCAGGGATAAGATGAAACTACTACCATACCTATCCAAATCTTTCAGATCTACATTAAGTACTGCGGGGATGGGGCCTGTTTCAGGGTTGTTTCAGGATGGGGCCTTGACCTCTTTGTCGATCTGTTTCTACTCTATGATAGTGCTCAGGAATGATGGGGCTTTTGACTTTGCAATGGATGGAGCTCTCTACTGGCTAGTGGTGTTTACATGGTGTCAGGTTCTGCCCTCTGATACAAACAGAAGTAACACAAGTAAACTAATATAAAAACAGTACAGCTGTGGAGTCCAAACATTACATTGGACATGTTAGGCTTGACTGAATGCTGCCTCTGTTGGAAGCCACTTCAGTGTTTTTATACAAATGAAATGGCTTGTGGCTGTGTGGTTACTCTGGGTCATTGTAACTGTTATAGGCTACCTGTGTACTAATTGAGAACTGTTTCCTTGGCAATGAGGAGAAGTGTGAGGATCACTACTGAAAGGTTGAAATGAGAGGTGAGATTCCGTGAGATGTCTTACCGTCTTTAGATCCAAACCCTGAATTAAACGTCTAACTTGACATAGAAACGAAACAGTATCTGACGACAATGGCACAACACTTCTGAAAGAAAGTCTCCTTGAAGAGTAGTCATCACTTTCTGCTGTTTAAATGGGTTCTTGTAGAAGCGAGTCTTGGCTCTTTCACACTGGGAATCTGTTCTCACCTTGTCTGCAATGATTGGAGAAGACTTCACAGGTGGAAACCATGTGGTGGAAGCTCATCATCAGGCTGGATTTCACCTGGTCAGTTCATTCAGATCAGAGCAATGAAGCAGAGGAAAGAAGAGCAGGTGGAAATGAAAACATGGAGAAAAAGTGGTCATGAATAAGGCCTATGTGGAGGGCATACGGTGGCTGTGGAGAATAGGTTTTAGAAAAGAGAGAGAGGGTTGGAATACAATTCTTTATTGGTATAGGTGAAGGAAGTCATTTTAAGTTCAGAGGAATCCTTCAAGGGAGACTTTCCAGACAAAACTCTCGGGGATCTTTTTGTGAGAAAGATTGACCCAGCGGTGGACAACCCTCATCTTTACTGCCTGCTTGCCAGCTCCAGCCGAACCCAGCGACATGTGCCAGTTAGCATATTGTACAATGCCTTTACAACTAAGAGAAATAAAACAAAACTTTTCTAATCAAAACATATTTACAGTAGCCTAGCATACTTTGCATGAAGCAAACACACTCTATTAGGCACCCAGAAAATGCCTCATAAGTTCATTTATAAGGCCTTATGATACATTAGTGCATTGTAACACTAATTGAAGTGTGTATCAGAATACACGTGACATTTTGGATGGTCTTCTTTCTTTTTTCATGTATTTTCTATTTTTGTTGAAGGGCCCGACAGTAAAGACATGTCATTTAACGGTAAGAAATGTATCACCTTTTACCTTCGGTATGAACACGACCAGTCATGATGTCTTCATCTTATTGTCAAGCAAATCACTTGAAAACGTAGGCTACCTGCGCATGTTGGTCAACTCCACAATAAATCCTGCATCCAAACAGTGCACTGTGCAATGGCACCATTAATCAATGGAAATACCTTTTTGTCAGCAAGGTAGGAAGAAACATAGTTGAGACACCTGAAACGTTGTTGAAATATGGGACTGTCAAGTGCAGCCAAATGAGGGGGGAAATAGTTTAAACCATGACACAGAGTTGGGGCTGTTGGTTTCTTTTGGAATATGCTTTTATTTTTTGATTTACCACTGTAGCAGTACAAATTGAATTTTAAACATCTTAGACACTCTTAGAAAAAAAGGGTCTTAAAGGGTTCTTTGACTGTCCCCACAGGAGAACCCTTCTTGGTTCTTTGTAGAACCCTTTCGGGTTCCATGTAGAACCCTCTTTGACAGCCGAAGAACCCTTAAAGGTTCTAGATAGCACTTTTCTTTCTAAGAGTGTAGGAGAATGGTTCAATTACCTTCTGGTGTGTATTCTAAATGGTTATCTGGATATTGGAAAGTAACCATTGCTTCAGTTAGTAGCTACATAAAGCCGGGTGAAATGGCTGCTTCATTTTGAAAAAGAAGCTGGGTGAAATGGAGAGGAGAGAACAGAAATGGCCTCAGTAGTCTAAAGTAACCCGAGGGCTAATCCAGCCAGAGGTCAGACAATGATGCTCTCAGTCTGAGTCAGACAATCTATTCTGGGCTTTCCACTCTTCTGTAACGGGCTCTGGGATTGGACACTCCACTCTGTGTTGTGCGTGGTTATTGGCTAAACACGTTATTCTTGGGCAACTTGTTCACTATGGCCCTTGAGCAAGGCACTTAACTTTAATTGGCTCCAGGGGCGCTGTACTACTATGGCTGACCCTGTAAAACAGCACAGTTCACAGCTACTAAGTGATAATAATGATATAGCATGCAGAACATATATTTGTTTTATTGTTCGTTAGTGCTATACTGTAACATATGGTGTTGTGTTTCCAAGTCTTTCAGAGAGGTGGCCTGGTTGGGGATAGTACTGTTAAATACTATGTTTCTAGGGCACTTGGGGTCAGATCCTACTCTAACACTCAAGGAACAGTCAGGGAACGCTCTGGGAACTCTCTGAACTCTCAGGGAACACTCAGGGAACAGTCAGGGAACGTTCGGGGACCTCTCGGAACTCTCGGGGAACACTCAGGGAAACATTTGTCCTATTTTATGCTTCATCACACCCCCAATATAGCACTTCAGTTGATGAGTTACTATACATAATACAGACCCTCCACACGCGTGCGCTCGCTCTCGTGCACAGAGATTAGGCTAAGAGGAGCACCTTACCCCTTCACCTTTGAACCCCATTATGTCCTCTGAAGGCCCCAGTGCTCTGGTTTCAATGTTTTCCGATACACACAGGTGACAGCTGGTCTGGGGAGGCGTCTTCTGTTACAGAGAGAGAAAAATATTTGTCTAATCACCAGCTACTGTACAAGGTTAATAGGTTAAATATATGAGAGACTAATTCTGTGAGGCTAAGATTGAATCAAAAGATTAACCAAAAGATCCTCATTGCCAGTAGTGGGGAACTCTCCAATGAACTCTCTGAACAATTTAAATATCTTTATCTAATCACCTGTATGTGGTGGGGTGTATTTGGATGGCTTACTGATATTGTGAAAATGAATAAAAACACTCATATCATATGTCTTTGATAAAATAACTGAGTGCCATACTGCACGAAGCAGGTCACGTCTTAACGGATTCAATAGTAACCATCTGTCCTATACAAATTTATTCCCATGTAGTCATATTTAAAAAATCACCACCTCTCCATTTGGAATTCACAGACACGCATTTAAATTGAAATGTCTCGGCAAGAAACCTTGTGGGAGGTCCATGTCATTTATTTTAAAGTGGAGGCTTTCCCTCTGCATATCAGATTATATATTCATCCAAAATAAAAACCAGTCTTCTCTCTCCTCGGGCGCACCTCCGGCAGTGTACCCATGTTGATCTGCGCTCTGCTCTCTCCACGGAGCAAAACAAACCCAAACATTACATTGTGCAAGAGGAGGATGGCAAGAAAGAGAAAATGAAAAACGGCCGCCGTTTTCTAAATGTGCACAGTCTGTTGTGTAAGTGGGGGGATGTTAAGAACACAAGCAGCAAGACAGCGAGAGAAAAGGCTCTAGGGGGTTATGGGTCTCTCTCTTTACACTTGGCTGAGTTTCACAAGGATCCACTCAGTCCCAGCCCCGGAGTGTGCAACTGGCTGTATTGCTCGGCTCTCTCTCTCTCTCTCTGGCTCACCAGCCATTTTAGGTTTTCCCGCCTCAAAGCCCACCCCCCTCTCTCTGTTTCCCCTTCGCTAGGGAGAGTGAGAGGGAGAAATGAGAGGGGGGAGGGGGTAGGGCGATGTTATCTCGTTTTTCCATGACCCGCTCCAAGTTTCCATCCTCTCAGAGGGCTTTGTTGAGCTCTTTAAGTGTTGAAACCTCTTTTTTAGACATTACTTCATGGTTTGTCATTGAGAGAAAAGCATTGCTTTTCCTCCTTTGTGGTAACATCACACTTTTTACATTATGTGTTGAGGTAGAGCTTGTCTTTTTAAACAATACAAGAACCCTTATTTGTTTAGAGACAAATAATAATGCTTTTCTTGTCCTTGACTTCAGATGAAACAAGCTTTTTCGCAATGCTTTTATCATAGTTGTTAGTTCACTGTGTACCAATAGTAATGTGGTGTCATTTTTTAACCAACAGGCTACAGGATCTTTAGTCAGAAACGGTGGCCCTCCATGGGACAAGGTTTATTGTTGCTCCCCTCTCCTCATTACCGGCTGCCTCTCCTGTTTCAAACAAGTTATGGGGCTGAACACACACACACACAGAACAAATTGGCTGTAGGCTGTACCGTCTGTCTGTAGTTATTATACAGTATTGGATACTGTAAGAACTAATCATTGTTTAATCGTGAAGCAGGGTTGGCTTTTGGCCAGATTTATTAAGCTCTTCCACCTGTTGTTGGTTACCTGAGGGAACACGGCATAAAAGCTAGAACATAAGGTCAGTATTCAGAGAAGGATTCAAAATAGCCAGCCCATATGTTCAGTCGTAGAGCCTCATCATAGAGAATATGAAGTCTATTCATGTTTCTCTCTGCATCTCCTGTAAAAATGCTATTCTAAGTGCAGTGGCAACACATTTACATTTTAACAGAGGACCTCATTGCCGAGGGCACCTGTTGCATCTGCCTAGGCTGTTGGATAGGACCATGGGACACATTTCCAGGGCCCACCCTGTTGCACATAGCAGATAAAAGCTGACTCTGCAGGCTAGGACCTTACTGTGACCCCTAGAAGCTATTCCTGCTGTGAGCTAAGGGCTTTGAGCAGCGGTGTGTCAGTGGTGCTGACTCAGTGGTGCTGGCTCAGTGGTGCTGGCTCAGTGGTGCTGGCTCAGTGGTGCTGGCTCAGTGGTGCTGGCTCAGTGGTGCTGGCTCAGTGGTGCTGACTCAGTGGTGATGGCTCAAGGGTGTGTCATGCACTAATATCTTCATGGAGGGGTTAGGATGAAAGGTTTGTTAGCGTGTGTGTGTGAGTATGTGTGTGAGTGTGAATGAGTGCGCAGCCGTGTGTGTGTGTGTGTGTGTGTGTGTGTGTGTGTGTGTGTGTGTGTGTGTGTGTGTGTGTGTGTGTGTGTGTGTGTGTGTGTGTGTGTGTGTGTGTGTGTGTGTGTGTGTGTGTGTGTGTGTGTGTGTGTGTGTGTGTGTGTGTGTGTGTGTGTGAGATCAGAAATGTGCTGATAGTACTCCAGCCTTGCCCCCATACAGCTGCTTCTCTGAGCTGTATATACTTTGAAGAATATCAATTATAAAATATATTTTGATTTGTTTTACACTTTTTTGGTTAGAACATGATTCCATATGTGTTATTTCATTGTTTTGATGTCTTCACTGTTATTCTACAATGTAGAATATAGTAAAAATAACGAAAATCCCTGGAATGAGTAGGTGTGTCCAAACATTTGACTGGTTGTGTACGTTTTACAGCACGAGCCCTAGTCACATTGCAGTGTGGGTTATTAGACAGGATAACATGACACGCATCCAAAGTCAAGGGCGAATGCACTTCTGTATAGTGGAATGGGTTAAAACATACCTGGGGGAAAATAGTTCATTTCCCTTATGACCCCCAGTCATGCATTTTAATGGTTATTGACAAGGATTTTTAACACGTTTCTGTGTGTTGGTAGAGGGGGGGCAAGTTGCGTGCCTGCCTGCATGTTTTTATTCATGTGTGTGTGTGTGTGTGTGTGTGTGTGTGTGTGTGTGTGTGTGTGTGTGTGTGTGTGTGTGTGTGTGTGTGTGTGTGTGTGTGTGTGTGTGTGTGTGTGTGTGTGTGTGTGTGTGTGTGTGTGTGTGTGTGTGTGTGTGTGTGTGTGTGTGTGTTTCTCCCTAGAAGATGAGCCTGTACCACGTCTCACTTGTCAAGTAATAAGATTCATCTAGGTGTTTGACACTTGATGAGTTCATGGATATGAATTCATACTTCCTCCCCTAACTATGTTGAGTGTTCATGTACTGCTATGGTGTCCTTCAAACCAGGGATGAGTCTCAAATGGCACCCTATTCTCTATATATAAGGAATAGGGTGCGATTTTGGACACAGCACGTCTCCTCTGGGTCTGCATTTAGGTGTTTCAAGTAGATGTATTTACCTGCTGTTTGGAAATTTGCACACTCAATCACTGTGTTTACCTGTGGATGGACCATTCACCCACTTCTAGACTATTCCCTACTGCTAGTGTAATGAATGAGCCAATGCAGTCCACAATCCCCACGTCAACAATGCGTCAATTTCATCGCTATTGTATGTGACCAGATTCGTGTTCAATAGGGCACGCTGTAGCAAAACATTTTCAACAGAGGACAAAAATGTGTTCAAAATGGCAGCTATGCTGGTTATTCAATGTGTCTCAATCCATTTATTTATAACACATTTGGTCTTATGGTTACATATGGACCTTTTCTCCTCAGAACAATGAAGGAACCACTCACTCTCACTGTGAACTTGACACACTTTCAGTGTTTACTTAATCCATATTGTATACACCGTTGAGCCTATTAACTATTGTTCAGTTTCTGGATAGGGTACAGACAGTTTATTGAGGCAGATCAAATCAAATCAAATGTATTTCTATAGCCCTTCTTAAATCAGCTGATATATCAAAGTGCTGTACAGAAACCCAGCCTAAAACCCCAAACAGCAAGCAATGCAGGTGTAGAAGCACAGTGGCTAGGAAAAATTCCCTAGAAAGGCCAAAACCTAGGAAGAAACCTAGAGAGGAACCAGGCCATGAGGTGTGGCCAGTCCTCTTCTGGCTGTGTCGGGTGGAGATTATAACAGAACATGGCCAAGATGTTCAAATGTTCATTAATGACAAGCATGGTCAAATAATAGTAATCACAGTGAACAGGTCAGGGTTCCATTGCTGCAGGCAGATTAGCCAGGTGAAGCAGCAGCACAGCCAGGTGGACTGGGGACAACAAGGAGTCATCATAGCATGTAGTCCTGAGGCATGGTCCTAGGGCTCAGGTCCTCCGAGAGAGAGAAAGAGAGAATTAGAGAGAGCATACTTAAATTCACACTGGACACCGGATAAGACAGGAGAAATACTCCAGATATAACAGACTGACCCGAGCCCCCCGACACATAAACTACTGCAGCATAAATACTGGAGGCTGAGACAGGAGGGGTCAGGAGACACTGTGGCCCCGTCCGATGATACCCCCGGACAGGGCCAAAGAGGCAGGCTATAACCCCACCCACTTTGCTAAAGCACAGCCCCCACACCACTAGAGGGATATCTTCCACCAGCAACTTACCATCCTGAGACAAGGCCGAGTATAGCCCACAAAGATCTCCGCCACGGCACAACCCAAGGGGTTGCGCCAACCCAGACAGGAAGACCACGTCAGTGACTCAACCTACTCAAGTGACGCACTCCTCCTAGGGACGGCATGGAAGAGCACCAGTAAGCCAATGACTCAGCCCCTGTAATGGGGTTAGAGGCAGAGAATCCCAGTGGAGAGAGGGGAACCGGCCAGGCAGTTAAATATTGTTCTGTTTCTGTATAGGGTACAGACCGTTTATTGAGCCAGTTAACTAGTGTTCCGTTTCTGTATAGGGTACATTACATTTACATTTACATTTAAGTCATTTAGCAGACGCTCTTATCCAGAGCGACTTACAAATACAGTTTATTGAGCCAGTTAACTAGTGTTCCGTTTCTGTATAGGGTACAGACAGTTTATTGAGCCAGTTAACTAGTGTTCCGTTTCTGTATAGGGTAACTAATTTCTCCCTCTACTATCCCTGCATACATGACCTACTATCTCACCCCTGTCCTTGTTACTCACCCACTGACAACCATGAATATATCCTCTACTCTCTCTATATCTATATATACTCTAATGCACAGTTAATGGGGAGTCAAAACACATATACTCAGGGTAAACATGACTATTTTATAGACCACTGAATTGATTAACCTGCATGGCGAGATATGTTTTGCATAAAGTGATAGTCAGCAGTACTGTTACTGCCTGACTCAACTGCTCTGTTAATGTGTGGTCATGTAGTATCTACTGCAAGGTGATTGGCGAATCCAAGTAAGTCAAGATTATTTATGCAGTGAGGCGGAACATTCACAGCTTTGCAGATGGAAATGTAACATAGAGCTAACTTGATTCCTTATTCTATTTGACAGACATGTATTTCTATTGGATCGTTCTGCACCTTCAGGGTCTTATTTATTATTGCACACTGAAGCAAACTGTTTTGCAACAGAAAAACAAAAACGTTTCTTACTGAACAGTAAAGTATTTCCCTCCCTGTTTCAGTCCATTGTCTTTTGTTTGGTACCAATGATCCTGAAAACAGCAGTTCAGAGATATCAATGTGATTGGATAAGTAAAACCATTTCATCATCGGATTCGATGAGTTACAGGAAGTAAATGAATTTGAATGATTTTGATTGGTGCTTTCATTGTTTCCTCAGGATAAAGGAATGGGTGGAGCAGATGCAACAGGAGCTGGTCACACTGACGGACACAGCCAGCGGAGTGCAGAACCTCATACAGGTGGGACACACAGGAACACCTTGTAAACATAGGAACACAGACGTGCACAAACGTGCATATACCACAACACCACACTCCTCTCAAACGCACAGGAAGCTTGCAACCCCATAGTCACACATCCACAACTCTGGATTTCAACAATCAATATACACACGCGCACACACATATACGCGCACACACACACACACACACACACACACACACACACACACACACACACACACACACACACGTGCACACACACATGCGCACACATACTCCTGACCTCTCCTGTTTGATGTGTGTCACATCCAATACAATGATGGTTGTCACAACAGATCTGGACTTTACAAAGTGCCATCTCATTAGTGATATGTGGGACATCTGCTTACAGTATTCTGCTAGGGGAATGTCCACACTCAAGGACTATCAGTGTCAACTCCAAACACCACATCCCTATCCACTTCCCTAACAAGCTTACATGATATGGACAGTGAGGAGGAGCTGTTACTCTGGCTGCATCCCAAATGGCACCCTATTCCCTATGCAGGGGGCTCTGGTCATAAGTAGTGCACTATATGGGGAATAGGGTGCCTTTTGGGACACATCCCTTGTGTTGATTGCTATAACCCTATGACAACTCTCCTCCTCTTGCCGAGCCAGGCCTGATATGGAGCCTCTGTAATTATGTCTCGTTTAAATGTCACATGCACAAGTACAGTGAAAATGTCTTTCTTGCAAACCTATAGCCCAACAATGCAATAATCAATAACAATGTATAACCAGAAAACAAAAAAAGAAGAAATAATTAAGAAATATGAAATGCACAATAATCATCACAGTAATTGTCGATCGATTTCAGATTCCTTTTGGATGACATTTTTCAGACACACACGCACACAATGCATGACGTCCCAGGGACAACACACAGGCATGATTTCCCTTGAGCAACACAGTATTCTCAGGAACATACCCTTAACAGACACCATATCAGGGCTGCCTCTTGCCCTGCTTGTCATCACAGACATTTAGAAGAAAAAGAAAAGCAGACATCTTTACCATGACGGTGTTATACCACGTTTGGAGCTAATTTCCTGTCGCAGGCATCATTTGATGCTCATGGGGTGAGGGAAAATAGCTAGACTTTATGACCTAATCTTGACCCTATAGCATATATATAGATAGAGAGTGGGATAACATCAATGGTCAACTGTACATTCCTTTGTCCTGTTGCAGTAGAATAAATGTAGGTTTCCTTCATTGAGACCTCTGGCAGCATGGCTGCTTTGTTTACTACACAGGGGAGGGGATTGTGTTTGCTTGTAAGCAGAAAGAGCATGTGGAGAATAACCATCAGTATCATTACTCATGGACAAGCAGAAACACATAGCACAGCCCCACAGAGGTTAGCTAAGTAAACACACACTTCGATACACAGACTTAGACACACACACACGCGCGTGCCCGCACACACATTCACACACTACAAGCCTGTGGTTTTAATGTCGGACCTAGAAAGCCCCTCTGGCTGCTGTATAATTGGCTGTTTGGCATTTCTGTTTTTTTATTGTTTAATTCCTCTTTCTGAAACATATTCCATATTCAGTAAATGGTGTTTGTCGTTGTGCTCCAATGTGGCATAATGTTGCTTGATTTACACTGGCTTTGTACACACAGTGGTGACATCAGGATTTGACACATTTGACACATCTGACACATATTTACATACATTTAATAATAATAATAATAATAATAATAATAATAATAAACATTTGGATTATTGTGTTCATTGTCCCTGCAAATAAATGTAATCAAGTACATTTATTGTGACTATCCTCATAGGTACAATTCTAAGATACACCATGTCAATATTTTATCAAAGTATCACTCTCTCCTGTGTCACCTTTGACCCTTGTTTCTCTCTCTTGATTGCTTCACTGTCACCTTTGACGCTCTATCTCCTGATTGGTGCAGATCTTCCAGAGCCACAGGAAGTACTTCAGTGTGGGGTCCAACGATGCCAGCCAGCTGGTGGCTAATGCAGCAGGGAACATTGAGAATCTCCTGGCCAACCGTTCTCGTGCTCTCAAGGTGAGTACCAGTTCATAGCAGTCCATACACACACACACACACACACGCACGCACGCACGCACGCACGCACACACACAGATGCAGACAAAGTCACACACACACACACACACACACACACACACACACACACACACACACACACACACACACACACACACACACACACACACACACACACACACACACACACACACACACACACACACACACACACACACACACACACACACTCACACACACACACACACAGATGCAGACAAAGTCACACACACACACAGATGCAGACAAAGTCACACACACACACAGATGCAGACAAAGTCACACACACACACAGATGCAGACAAAGTCACACACACACCTTAATACCAAGAAAGAAGGGTATGAAACTCATCTCCTGGAGGGCTGCAGTGTCTGCAGGTTTTTGTTTCTCACTCGCACTTGATTTAGGGCGAAAGGGGGGCAAATCCCATTTGTGGTTAACAAATATCATAGTGCCATCTTTTCCTTTATGACTAGACAATGTCAGACTTAAAGTTCTCCTCGCTGTGTCCTGATGCCCTCTGTATAACACCTATCCCCATTCACATAACTTTCTCCTACCACCACCTGAGTAAAGTCAATTAAAGTCCCCTGGCATTGTTTGTCTCGATCAATCAGGATCGATCTGGCTTGGGCCAGAATTCAATTAAGTCTATGGGTTGCCGTGGTAGCAGGTGTTAATTACCCTGTCAGTCATCAGCCCCTTTGTTTTTCTCACATCACAATAATTGCAGTCAGGTTTTAACGAGATAGTTGTTTTCTTTGTTTCGCATTGTGATAAAAAATACAATGCTGACACACACTGTTAAACACACACACACACTGCTGATAGATTAGGCAATGGGGTAAATAGATGGAGATAGATAGAGATGTAATGCAACATTTGTTCTGAGCTCTGATAAACACCATCTGTCAGGTTTCACCTGCAGGCGTCACAGAGGGTGTTCAGTTCTGAATGTTTAACTCTTCACTGGACGTGTGGATTGAGGGAGGGAAGGAGAGAGAAGGGGGAGAGTGATGTGTGGAATAAGAAGAGAGGAATGGAGAAAGAGAGGGATGTAGGGTGGGATACATGGTTGGAGGGGGGATGGAGGGAGAGAAAGAGAGGAATGGAGAAAGAGAGGGATGGAGAAAGAGAGGGATGTAGGGTGGGAGAGATGGTTGGAGGGGGATGGAGGGAGAGAAAGAGAGGAATGGAGAAAGAGAGGGATGGAGAAAGAGAGGGATGTAGGGTTGGAGAGATGGTTGGAGGGGGATGGAGGGAGAGAAAGAGAGGAATGGAGAAAGAGAGGGATGGAGAAAGAGAGGGATGTAGGGTGGGAGAGATGGTTGGAGGGGGGATGGAGGGAGAGAAAGAGAGGAATGGAGAAAGAGGGGATGGAGGGAGAGAAAGGGGTGGCTGAAGGTACTTTGACTAGAAGACATTATTAATAAACACATGCAGCTGATTTTATTTTTTTAACCTCTATTTAAGCAAGAGAGTCGGTTAAGAACAAATTCTTATTTATAATGAAGTTCCTGGCAAGTGGCGAGAGGCAGGTTGGGCGATGAACAACAGCCAGTGGAGTGTTAGCATGGAGGCTTAATGAGCAGACTGACCTGCCAGTGGCCCTCAGGGTAATGAGGCGGAACTGAATCTGCTTATAGTGATTGACAGAGAGATAGACCTGACTGTAGATAGATATAGAGACCTGACTGTAGATAGATATAGAGACCTGACTGTAGATAGATATAGAGACCTGACTGTAGAAAGATATAGAGACCTGACTGTAGATAGAGAGACCTGACTGTAGATAGATATAGAGACCTGACTGTAGATAGATAGAGAGACCTGACTGTAGAAAGATATAGAGATATGACTGTAGATAGATATAGAGACCTGACTGTAGATAAATATAGAGATATGACTGTAGATAGATATAGAGACCTGACTGTAGATAGAGAGACCTGACTGTAGATAGAGAGACCTGACTGTAGATAGATATAGAGACCTGACTGTAAGATAGATATAGAGACCTGACTGTAGATAGATATAGAGACCTGACTGTAGATAGATAGAGAGACCTGACTGTAGATAGATAGAGAGACCTGACTGTAGATAGATATAGAGACCTGACTGTAGATAGATATAGAGACCTGACTGTAGATAGATAGAGAGACCTGACTGTAGATAGATAGAGAGACCTGACTGTAGATAGATATAGAGACCTGACTGTAGATAGATAGAGAGACCTGACTGTAGATAGATATAGAGACCTGACTGTAGATAGATAGAGAGACCTGACTGTAGATAGATATAGAGACCTGACTGTAGATAGATAGAGAGACCTGACTGTAGAAAGATATAGAGATATGACTGTAGATAGATATAGAGACCTGACTGTAGATAAATATAGAGATATGACTGTAGATAGATATAGAGACCTGACTGTAGATAGAGAGACCTGACTGTAGATAGAGAGACCTGACTGTAGATAGATATAGAGACCTGACTGTAAGATAGATATAGAGACCTGACTGTAGATAGATATAGAGACCTGACTGTAGATAGATAGAGAGACCTGACTGTAGATAGATAGAGAGACCTGACTGTAGATAGATAGAGAGACCTGACTGTAGATAGATAGAGAGTCCTGGCTGTAGATAGATATAGAGACCTGACTGTAGATAGATAGAGAGACCTGACTGTAGAAAGATATAGAGATATGACTGTAGATAGATATAGAGACCTGACTGTAGATAAATATAGAGATATGACTGTAGATAGATATAGAGACCTGACTGTAGATAGAGAGACCTGACTGTAGATAGAGAGACCTGACTGTAGATAGATATAGAGACCTGACTGTAGATAGATATAGAGACCTGACTGTAGATAGATATAGAGACCTGACTGTAGATAGATAGAGAGACCTGACTGTAGATAGATAGAGAGACCTGACTGTAGATAGATATAGAGACCTGACTGTAGATAGATAGAGAGACCTGACTGTAGATAGATATAGAGACCTGACTGTAGATAGATAGAGAGACCTGCCTGTAGATAGATATAGAGACCTGACTGTAGATAGATAGAGAGACCTGACTGTAGAAAGATATAGAGATATAGAGACCTGACTGTAGAAAGAGAGACCTGACTGTAGATAGATAGAGAGACCTGACTGTAGATAGAGAGACCTGACTGTAGATAGATAGAGAGACCTGACTGTAGATAGAGAGACCTGACTGTATATAGAGAGACTTGCCTGTAGATAGAGAGAGAGACCTGACTGTAGATAGATAGAGAGACCTGACTGTAGATAGATAGAGAGACCTGACTATAGATAGATATAGAGACCTGACTGTAGATAGATAGAGAGACCTGACTGTAGAAAGATAGAGACCTGACTGACCTGACTGTAGATAGATAGAAAGAGAGACCTGACTGTAGATAGATGAGAGACCTGACTGTAGATAGAGAGACCTGACTGTAGATAGATAGAGAGACCTGACTGTAGATAGAGAGACCTGACTGTATATAGAGAGACTTGCCTGTAGATAGAGAGAGAGACCTGACTGTAGATAGATAGAGAGACCTGACTGTAGATAGATAGAGAGACCTGACTATAGATAGATAGAGAGACCTGACTGTAGATAGATAGAGAGACCTGACTGTAGATAGAGAGAGAGACCTGACTGTAGATAGATATAGAGACCTGACTGAAGATCGATATGTAGACCTGACTGTAGATAGATAGAGAGACCTAACTGTAGATAGATATAGAGACCTGACTGTAGATAGAGAGAGAGACCTAACTGTAGATAGATAGAGAGACCTAACTGTAGATAGATAGAGAGACCTGACTGTAGCTAGAGAGAGAGACCTGACTGTAGATAGATATAGAGACCTGACTGTAGATAGATAGAGAGACCTGACTGTATATAGAGAGAGAGACCTAACTGTAGATAGATAGAGAGACCTGACTGAAGATCAATATGTAGACCTGACTGTTTTAGAGATGTACACTGTAGACTTGCCAATAGTTAGACTACATTAAGGGGGATTTAGGATGCCTGGTCCACAGTGTGAGCTGACCGTGGGAGAAAGAGAGGGCGTTGAGCGTGTGTGATAATTACTCACAGAAAGAGAGGGATGACCGAGTGTGTTTGTGTGTACATGCACGTGCCTGTCCATCTGTGAGTGTGTGCACCTGCATGTGTTCCTGTTTGTGTGTGTGTGCCATGACAGTAGTGTTCCAGACCATTCTATCATCCATTAGGCCCCTTAGTGAGAAAACAACACCAGGCCCAATTACACTATTCAACCAGGACCACTCTCCTCTCACAACACCAGGCTCCTATTACACTATTCAACCAGGACCACTCTCCTCTCACAACACCAGGCTCCTATTACACTATTCAACCAGGACCACTCTCCTCTCACAACACCAGGCTCCTATTACACTATTCAACCAGGACCACTCTCCTCTCACAACACCAGGCTCCTATTACACTATTCAACCAGGACCACTCTCCTCTCACAACACCAGGCTCCTATTACACTATTCAACCAGGACCACTCTCCTCTCACAACACCAGGCTCCTACTACACTATTCAACCAGGACCACTCTCCTCTCACAACACCAGGCTCCTATTACACTATTCAACCAGGACCACTCTCCTCTCACAACACCAGGCTCCTACTACACTATTCAACCAGAACCACTCTCCTCTCACAACACCAGGCTCCTATTACACTATTCAACCAGGACCACTCTCCTCTCACAACACCAGGCTCCTACTACACTATTCAACCAGGACCACTCTCCTCTCACAACACCAGGCTCCTATTACACTATTCAACCAGGACCACTCTCCTCTCACAACACCAGGCTCCTATTACACTATTCAACCAGAACCACTCTCCTCTCACAACACCAGGCTCCTATTACACTATTCAACCAGGACCACTCTCCTCTCACAACACCAGGCTCCTATTACACTATTCAACCAGGACCACTCTCCTCTCACAACACCAGGCTCCTATTACACTATTCAACCAGGACCACTCTCCTCTCACAACACCAGGCTCCTATTACACTATTCATCCAGGACCACTCTCCTCTCACAACACCAGGCCCTATTACACTATTCATCCAGGACCACTCTCCTCTCACAACACCAGGTTCCTATTTGGGCCCATTCAACAGCTCTCTCTCTCTAGCTCTCTCTCTAGCTCTCTCACTATAACAGTCTCTCTCCCTTCTCTACCTTCAAATACTCCAATATGAACACGCTAGCTCTCTCAAGCTTCAATTCAAGAGCAGAAAGACTAGTAACAAAGACTTCCATCAACACAATGGCCTGCTACACACTATACCACAGAACATAGGAAAGAAAACAGGATGTCCGTGTTACTTGTTAAAGAAGAAACGGAAAGTCAATTCATTTCAGCTGTTATTCTGTATCATCTAATACATTTAGGTTTGTTTCTTTTGAGAGGTCATGTTTTGCAATGCTGCCATGGCAACAATGCTAGCTAGTCATATTAGATGTGATAGTGTGCAATGTGGCAAGGTACAACTGAATTCATTTAAAACAATGTCCTCTGATAACCACATTTCCGGAAAAATGTAGAGTCTATTCTTATCACTTAACTTATTCAGAAAGGTGCAACCTTTGAGTGTTCAGATAAAAATGCATCATGTAACTTTCTCGAAGGAAGACCCCACTGAATTATCCTCTTAGTCCGATATGCACAGTAGTACATTTCTTCTCTGTCACACTAGGCTGCAGGTAGCCTAACAGTTAGAGCGTTGGGACAGTAACCGCAAGGTTGCTTGTTCACATCCCCGAGCCAGCAAGGTGGAAAAATCTGCTGTTCTGCCCTTGAGCAAGGACTGCTCCACGGGCACTGATGACGTCGATTTAGGCAGCCCCCACACCTGTTTCAAAGGGGTTGGGTTAAATGTGGAAGGCACATTTCAGTTGATTGCATTCAGTTGTGCAACTGACTAGGTGCCCAAAAGATCAACCTGTTCTGTACATCTTTGCACCCCGATGTATTCTGTTCCTTTCCCAGATGTCTGAGAAACTGATAGAGGCATTTCCCTTTTGTTACTATGGTAGCCGTCTCTGGTGGCTAGGCGCGAGGAGCGAATGTGATTGTCGAGCCGGCACAATTCAATTAAAATGTTGGCTGCTGTCATTAACTTAATAAGCAGCCATTTTGGAGTTAGGAGCAGGTTGATGTGATGCTTGTCTGTTCTTTCAGTCTGATTCAGTGGCAACTCTTGATGCTCAAATCAAATCACTTTTTATTTGTCACATACACATGGTTAGCAGATGTTAATGCGCGTGTAGCAAAATGCTTGTGCTTCTAGTTCCGACAATGCAGTAATAACCAACGAGTAATCTAACCTAACAATTTCACAACAGCTACCTTATACACACAAGTGTAAAGGGATGAAGAATATGTACATAAAGATATATGAATGAGTGATGGTACAGAATGGCATAGGCAAGATGCAGTAGATGGTATGGAAGACAGTATATACATATGAGATGAGTAATGTAGGGTATGTAAACATTATATTAAGTGGCATTGTTTAAAGTGGCTAGTGATACATTTTTTACATCTATTTTTCCAATATTAAAGTGGCTGGAGTTGAGTCAGTATGTTGAAAGCAGCCACTCAATATCAGCCACATTTGATTGTGAGGAATTCTAAGTCAGGTGAACAGAAGGACTTGAATTCATGTATGTTGATATGATCACACCACGTCTCGTTAATCATAAGGCATACCCCCCCACCCCTCTTCTTACCAGAAATATGCTCGTTTCTGTCGGCGCGATGCGTGAGGAAACCAGCTGGCTGTACCGACTTCGATAGCGTCTCTCGAGTGAGCCATGTTTCTGTGAAGCAAAGAACGTTACATTCTCTTATGTCTCTCTGGAAGGCAACCCTTGCTCGGATTTCATCAACCTTGTTATCATGAGACTGGACATTGGCGAGTAGTGTGCTCGGGAGCGGTGCGCGATGTGCTCGTCTCTGGAGCCTGACCAGAAAACCGCTTCGTCTGGCCCTTTTACGGTGTCGTTGTTTTGGTTCGCCGGCTGGGATCCGATCCATTGTCCTGGGTGGTGGGCAAAACAGAGGATCCGCTTCGGGAAAGTCGTTTTCCTAGTCTGTTGTGGTGTCAAAGAGAGGATGGTGGAGATGACAGGGTCTGTTGTGGTGTGATACAGAGGATGGTGGAGATAACAGGGTCTGTTGTGGTGTGATACAGAGGATGGTGGAGATAACAGGGTCTGTTGTGGTGTGATACAGAGGATGGTGGAGGTAGGGAGGATGGTGGAGATAACAGGGTCTGTTGTGGTGCGATACAGAGGATGGTGGAGATAACAGGGTCTGTTGTGGTGTGATACAGAGGATGGTGGAGATAACAGGGTCTGTTGTGGTGTGATACAGAGGATGGTGAAGGTAGAGAGGATGGTGGAGATAACAGGGTCTGTTGTGATGTGATACAGAGGATGGTGAAGGTAGAGAGGATGGTGGAGATAACAGGGTCTGTTGTGATGTGATACAGAGGATGGTGAAGGTAGAGAGGATGGTGGAGATAACAGGGTCTGTTGTGATGTGATACAGAGGATGGTGAAGGTAGAGAGGATGGTGGAGATAACAGGGTCTGTTGTGATGTGATACAGAGGATGGTGAAGGTAGAGAGGATGGTGGAGATAACAGGGTCTGTTGTGATGTGATACAGAGGATGGTGAAGATAGAGAGGATGGTGGAGATAACAGGGTCTGTTGTGATGTGATACAGAGGATGGTGAAGGTAGAGAGGATGTGGAGATAACAGGGTCTGTTGTGGTGTGATACAGAGGATGGTGGAGATAACAGGGTCTGTTGTGGTGTGATACAGAGGATGGTGAAGGTAGAGAGGATGTGGAGATAACAGGGTCTGTTGTGGTGTGATACAGAGGATGGTGAAGATACAGAGGATGGTGGAGATACAGAGGATGGTGGAGATAACAGGGTCTGTTGTGGTGTGATACAGAGGATGGTGGAGATAACAGGGTCTGTTGTGGTGTGATACAGAGGATGGTGGAGATAACAGGGTCTGTTGTGGTGTGATACAGAGGATGGTGGAGATAACATGGTCTGTTGTGGTGTGATACAGAGGATGGTGGAGATAACAGGGTCTGTTGTGGTGTGATACAGAGGATGGTGGAGATAACAGGGTCTGTTGTGGTGTGATACAGAGGATGGTGAAGGTAGAGAGGATGTGGAGATAACAGGGTCTGTTGTGGTGTGATACAGAGGATGATGGAGGTAGGGGGGATGGTGGAGGTAGGGAGGATGGTGAAGGTAGAGAGGATGTGGAGATAACAGGGTCTGTTGTGGTGTGATACAGAGGATGGTGAAGGTAGAGAGGATGGTGGAGATAACAGGGTCTGTTGTGGTGTGATACAGAGGATGGTGGAGATAACAGGGTCTGTTGTGGTGTGATACAGAGGATGGTGAAGGTAGAGATAATGTGGAGATAACAGGGTCTGTTGTGATGTGATACAGAGGATGGTCAAGATGGAGAGGTTGGCAATAGACAGGGTTTCCTTCCTGTAGTAAGGGGTAAGTGAAGATGGAGCCACTGTTTTGGAAACACACACACACATGCACACCCAAATGCACACGCATACACACTCACACTTTTAAAAACACATACTACGACACTTTTAGACACACACACACACACACACACACACACACACACACACACACACACACACACACACACACACACACACACACACACACACACACACACACACACACACACACACACACACACACACACACACACACACACACACACACACACACACACACACACACACACACGCCCTGCTTCCCTACTCTCACAGAGGGAGACTGAGATGAGATCACTGATCATTAATTAGGGCTATATAATGAGGAGGACAGGGTGTGGTGGAGAGAGGCTGGATATTCTCACTTCCTCTCTTTCCATCTCTCCTTCTCTGCTGTCTCCCTTTTCAGTTTCCGCTTCTTTCCTTTTTGCGTTCTCTCTCTCTCTCTCTCTAGCTCTCTCTTTCTGGTCTGCTTGTTTGGCAGACATTGGCAGGGTATCTGATGGTGTGCCAGATGCCGCTGTGACTGTGCAGGCACCCTGAGGGCATGAGCACCAGCTGTACGTGTGCAGGGCTCACCTCATGGCTCTTTGCCTCTTTCTGTCTTCCTCCCTCACTTTCTCTCGCTCCCTGTCATGCTCACATTCTTCCCCATAATGCAGGGCCTTCTTTTTCTCATTCCTGCATCCCCCCTTCCCTGTCTCTATCTCTCTCTGGTCGTGTCTACACCTCTGACTTCTGCTGTCAGAATACGAAAATCGCATTGAAAAGGCAGGTCTAGACGCACTAAAGTGGCTATGTGATGTAGAGGTCGACCGATTAATCGGAATGGCCGATCAATTAGGGCAGAACTCATGTTTTCAAAACAATCAGTAATTGCCATTTTGGACACAGATTATGGCCGATTACATTGCACTCCACGAGGAGACTGCTTGGCAGGCTGACTACCTGTTATGCGAGTGCAGCAAGGAGCCAAGGTAAGGTGCTAGCTAGAATTAAACTTATCTTAGAAAAACCAATAAATCTCTTAACTACACATGGTTGATGATATTACTAGTTTATCTAGCTTGTCCTGTGTTGCATATAATCAATGCTGTGCCTGTTAATTTATCATTGAATCACAGCCTACTTCGCCAAACGGGTGATTTAACAAGCAAATTACAAAAAAGCACCTTCGTTGCACCAATGTGTACCTAACCATAAACATCAATGCCTTTCTTAAAATAAACACACAAGCATATATTTTTAAACCTGTATATTTACTTAATATTGCCTGCTAACATGAATTTATTTTAACTAGGGAAATTGTGTCTCTTCTCTTGCGTTCTGTGCAACAGAGTCAGGGTATATGCAGCAGTTTGGGCCGCCTGGCTCGTTTCGAACTGTGTGAAGACCATTTAATTTGCCAGAATTGTACATAATATGACATAACATTGATGGTTGTGCAATGTAACAGCAATATTTAGACTGATGGATGCCACCCATTAGATAAAATACAGAACGGTTCCGTATTTCACTGAAAGAATAAACATTATATTTTCTAAAGTATAGTTTAGTTTAGTATAGATAGTTTCCGGATTTGACCATATTAATGACCTACGGCTCTTATTTCTGTGTGTTATTATATTACAATTAAGTCTATGATTTGATAGAGCAGTCTGACTGAGCGGTGGTAGGCAGCAGCAGGCTCATAAGCATTTATTCAAACAGTACTTTCCTGCATTTTGCGCTGTTTATGACTTCAAGCCTATCAACTCCCGAGATTAGGCTGGCAATACCAAAGTACCTATTAGAACATCCAATAGTCAAAGGTATATGAAATATAAATGGTATAGAGAGAAATAGTCCTATAATAACTACAACCTAAAACTTCTTACCTGGTAATATTGAAGACTCATGTTAAAAGGAACCACCAGCTTTCATATGTTCTCATGTTCTGAGCAAGAAACTCAAACGTGAGCTTTTATACATGGCACATATTGCACTTATACTTTCTTCTTCAACGCTTTGTTTTTGCATTATTTAAACCAAATGGAACATGTTTCATTATTTATTTGAGACTAAATTGATTTTATTGATGTATTATATTAAGTTAAAATAAGTGTTCATTCAGTATTGTTGTAATTCTCATTATTACGAATATATAAAATCGTCCGATTAATCGGTATCTGTATCAGCATCGGTCAACCTCTAATGTGGTGTGATTGTGTTCAGATCTGTCTGACCACTTCAGGAGGTGGTCAGGGATGCATTGTGTACGGGTTTTCTCCTCAGGCTGGATGCCATCAGGCCACCGAAAACACATACAGTGGACGATGTCATCAGCACTCATCCCACAAGTCTCCAGAAAGCGTGTTTTGTGCCCGAGAGGCACCTTTTCATTATAATGTTGGTGGAAATACCTTCCTACCGAGTAAGGAACTTGTTTACTGGCCACATAAATGCTAGCCAGCTAGCTAATATTTAGAAAAATAATGCTAACCCGTTTGCAATCCTTTTAGCGTTGCTTGCTAGCTTGCTAGCTACAGACTTTAGCTGGCTAGTTATCTACAGTTAGTTAGCTACTGCAATCAGTTGTTGTGTTATCATATTTTGCCTATTTCAATGTTTATAGAATGCATACTAGCCTTTGAATATAGCGTTGGAAAAGGGAATCCGGACACACCACTGTGGATGTCACGGGCGTCGTAAGAAGTGGACCAAAGTGCAGCGTGGTGAGCGTACATTTCTGTTTATTTAGGTAAATGTCGCCAACAAAGAAACTTGACCGTGAAGCTTACAGAGCTATAGTTCCACTAACAAAAGTCAACTACCCACACTGAAAGGAGGGAAAAAGGGCTACCTAAATATGATTCCCAATCAGAGACAACGATAGACAGCTGTCCCTGATTGAGAACCATAACCGGCCAACACATAGAAACAAAAATCATAGAAATAAAGGACATAGTAGAATGCCCACCCAAATCACACCTGACCAAACCAAAAAGAGACATAAAAAAGGCTCTCTAAGGTAAAGGGTGTGACAGTGACAAGGTAGGTGTATGTAGGTGTACACCTTAAATGTACACCTTAAATGTAGGTGTGTACAGTAGATGCATGAATTCCATGATCAGAACTGTATGATCAAAATACTGCTGCATGAACTGTCAAGTCTTAGACACGTCTTCTCTCTCTCTCTTTCTCTCCTCTTCTTGTCTCTCATCTCTTTCTGCCTTGAGCTTGCTCATCAAACTTACTTTCTGTCATTTAGCTTTATCCAGAGCGACTTACAAATTGAATTGCATTCACCTTATGACATCCAGTGGAACATCCAAACTTAAATCTTAAAGGGGGGGATACAATCCTAGGTATTCCTTAAAGCAGTGTCAAGTCACTGATCCTATTTAGCTCGTAGCTCTTAACTTAGCTCTTAAACCCAATGACTTCTGAATCAGCTTACATTTCTAGACTGTCCCTCATGGTTAGGACTATATCTGGGTTTGCCCTTAGCTAAAGTCCAAGTGCCCAAAGACTCTGGTCATTGACCAAACAAACATTCTAATAACGTTACGAGAATGTTACCTGGGCATTATTCTAGTCTAATGTAATGACATAAATCAGTCTGTCATCAAAGCAGTAAATCTCTCTGATAACTTCTTTGTTATGTCAGTGGGTCGGCCATGTTTCTTAGTGTCATTAGATTTGTGCTTCTGTAAGCAGCTCTCCCAAATAGAAGTTGTAGACACATACATATACAAACAAACCCCCCTGTTTCCCTCTGATCTTTCTTTCTCTCGATCTTTCCCCTCTCCTCTCTTTCTGTTTCTCTTTATTCTCCAACTTCCCTCTGTCTAATTATTCTCTTTTCCCCTGTCAGCTCTTCTCTTTCCCCCTGTCAGCCTTTCGCTTTCCCCCTGTCAGCTCTTCTCTTTCCCCTTGTCAGCTCTTCTCTTTCCCCCTGTCAGTTCTTCTCTTTCCCCTGTCAGTTCTTCTCTTTCCCCCTGTCAGCTCTTCGCTTTCCCCCTGTCAGCACTTCTCTTTCCCCCCCCTGTCAGCTCTTCTCTTTCCCCTGTCAGCTCATCTCTTTCCCCCTGTCAGCTCTTCTTCTTTCCCCTTGTCAGCACTTCTCTTTTCCCTGTCAGCTCTTTCCCTGTCAGCTTTTCCCCCTGTCAGTTTTCTCTTTCCCCCTGTCAGCTTTCTTCTCTTTCCCCCTGTCAGCTCTTCTCTTTTCCCCCCTGTCAAACTTCTTCTCTTTCCCCTGTCAGTTCTCTTCTCAGCTCTTTACCCCTGTCAGTTCTTCTCTTTCCCCCTGTCAGCTTCTTCTCTTTCCCCCTGTCAGCAACTCTTCTCTTTCCCCCTTTCCCCTGTCAGCTCTTCTCTTTCCCCCTGTCAGCTCTTCTCTTTCCCCCTTCCCAGTCAGCTCTTCTCTTTCCCCCTGTCAGTTCTTCTCTTTCCCCTGTCAGTTCTCCCCCCTGTCAGCTTCTTTCTTTCCCTGTCAGCTCTTCTC